>NW_010098904.1:38026-41135 GCF_000699245.1 Pterocles gutturalis
CTCTGGGCACCCTGGGCCACTGCCTCACCCCCCGCACAGGAAAACATTTCTTCCCAATATCTCAGCTCCATCTCCCCTCTTTCAGCTTCAAACCGTTCCCCCTCATCCTGTCCCTGCACCCCCTGATCCAGAGCCCCCCCATCTCTCCTGTAGCCCCCTTTCAGCACTGGAAGGTGCTGGAAGGTCTCCCCGGAGCCTTCTCTTCTCCAGGCTGCACACCCCCAGCTCTCTCAGCCTGTCCTCGTTTTGCTTTGCAAACAGACTGTTGAGGGCTTTTGGAGGATGCCCATCGATGCTTTTTCAAAGTCAGCTGTTGCAACACTCCATATGAAAGAGAACTAAGTGGCTTTATTTTACTTTCTGATGGCTATATACCCACAATTACTCATGCTCTGTACTTTTTCTGCTGGCACAGACCTGTTCAAAGTCCCTCTAGGATCTAGCACAAATAACCAGTGCAGAGGCACAACTAAACCTGTGCTGGACATTCATTTCTGTTTCATTTCTCATTCACATCACTGCACGGCTCCTGCAGGGGCTGGAAATCAGGGATTTTTTGGTGATATCCCAAAGCCATACGTACATCCAGTGAAAAGGGATTTGAATCTGGTAAAAATATGACTTGCAATAAATATCTAGGCTGCCAGACTGTGCTTCTGCCTCTCCCATCATTAAAGTCGTACTCCTCCATCCTTCTTCCCACCCGCACCCCCTGCCTTCCCACCCGCACCCCCTGCTCTGCCCCATAGCACCTCATCTTTCCTCTTGCCATGCCGGCTCTGTGAACTGGTCAGGCTGGAACCACGTTCTTGCAGAGTTTGGCAGCAAACTGGGGAAGAAGTGTCCAGAGGGCCCAGGGTCATCCCCTGGTATGCATTCAAGGTTTCTCTAATTTGCTATCTGCAAAGCAAAACAGGCTCAAAAATAAAAGATGAGGATCTCAGAAAGCTGAAAATTTCCTTTAATTCCTTTGCCCTACAGTTCGGTTTAATGTCCAGCTTGCAATTCTTATCAAAATTCATTTGGGGAAATGCACCTATAGGGAGACCAGGAAAAATGGGAAAAGAACTTTTTGTTAATTTCTCAAAAGGGGCCATAGGCCTGAGAGGACTTGTGAAATCCACTTCCAGAGCCCCACGTGTACGCAGCTTATTCCTTTGTCTTCCCTTTCCTCCTTCTTTTCTCTCTCTTTTCTTCTTTCTATGCTTTCACTTCTGAAAGTTTGGTTCAGAGGCTGCCTCTGGGCGCTGTGCTGAAGTTCGCATGCTGCACAAACGCCCTTTTAATTTCTGTGCTACTGAAACGCAATCAAAATAAAAGGTTTAATTTTTCAAACGCATTTGATATCTCCCGGTCGTTTAAGCGCCTTGATCCATCTGCTGATCCGGTGCCAGTGCATTGTGCTTGGATGCTGCCTGGACAGCCAGCTTCAAGCTGCTCCAAGAAACAAACGGTATTAATGTCTAACGGGCTGCAGCAATAAATCCTCAAATAAAAGCACAAAGGAGAGCGGAGATATGTGTACGCTGAAATACATAAAGAGAAAATTTTTTACAAGGCATTCATAAAATCAAGATTTTTTTCTTCTGTGCTGCTTTAGAAACGAACAAAGCAATGTGTGAGCATATAGATATTTTTGAATGAATTTCTTACAAAGGTTTAATATTATCTCTACAAATTTTCCCAAATTAACCACGTGAATTTCCACAGGAGAGGTAGCAAAGGGAGGACACCCTCTGGTGAAAATTACCAAGAAAGATCTCCGAGCTTTTGCTGGGGATCAAGCAGAGGGTGGCTGCAGTTCACCTGCTGAAAGGGGGATTTGTCCCTGTGACAGGGAACTCACACCCTCACCCATCAATGGCAGGGACAGGAGATGCCGAGACAGAGCCTGGGGAGAAAAACCTCTTCCTCTCGAGCCCCTCTGAGTGCTTCAGTCTACGGCACAACGAGCACCGACCCGATTGCAGCCATGCACCCGCTCCTGGGGCCAGGGGCTGCCCTGCGCTCACAGCATCACCTTCCACCTTCCTCACCCGAGCATCGGGCTGGGTTATCACCTTCTCTTTGCTTTGTGGAGCTCTGGCGGCCGCCAAATTTATCATAATGTTGGGGCATCGTTTAGGGTGTCTACAGGCTTTGACAGCAGATAAAAGGGACTTTGGGAGATCAAAGGCACACCAATGTGGGCACATAAGTGATCCTCCAGTGACTCAGAGCCCCCTTTATTGATCTTGCCACTATTTCCTTCTAATTTAATTGATTAATACATCTTGTCCCTAGGGTCTGTGGGGCTCTGCTGCCATGTAAAACCCTTTGCTGTCTGTGACGATTCGGTGGATCCATCCTGGCACAGCCCGTGCCTCTGCTGGACGCTGGAAGCGGCTCTTTCTGGCCAAGTATGCCAAGTTCCAGCAGGATGAGGGATCTCTCCCTCTTCTCTGCTTTTCATCTTCCTGTCAGATTGTGCTCGGATGGGCGGCCTTGTGCTGATAACTCTGTCCAGCCTTGGTCATTTTTTATTTTAATGGACTTGCGGACAAGAGGCAGAGCCAGGCACACTGGATGTGAAAATGTGAGCTCCAGGTGAGTTTCCTCGTTCCTATCTAATTGTCTCCCCTGCTCCTTGTTGCCTGTCATCTCTTGTTTTGCACCTAGTTTGTAAATTCTTCAGACAAGGTGTTTTGGTTTTTTTGTGTGTGCTGTACATCATCTCTGCGAAACTCCAATGTGACAGGGTTTGTTGGGGTTGTGTGGCTCCGTGTAACAGATACAGACAATAACGAAAACAAGGAACAGATGATTCTGTGGAGGAACTGACTGTTCGGTGAGAATGGACACGAGCTGATTTACTCTAAAAGAGGCTTTCTCTAATCAACCCATTGAAAAGCAAGAGAAAGAGGGAAGAAAAAAAAAAAAAGGTCGAATAGGGCTGTCCCTCGGGGCTGTGTCACTGAGCCCTGTGCTCCTGGGGCTGCCCTGACCATCACTTACCTTCAGGCTTCTTTCCAGTCAGTGGGGGTAACCCTTAAACGTGCAACCTGCCTGCTCTGCACCCTCGTTCTGTGCAGCTTCCTTTTCTATCGGTTACAGGCACAGCACAGACGCT
>NW_010098904.1:41166-56719 GCF_000699245.1 Pterocles gutturalis
ATCGGTTTTTTTCTTTGTCATTACATTCGTGTTTGACCTTAAGATCTCTGTCCTGATTTTGTGATTGTTTGGAACAGATATATTACAAATACACTCAGGGCACTCATAGAGGCTATGACAACTGGGGATAATGAATTGCTGTTATATAGTTGTCTGAAATTTACAGATACATATACACACAAGAATATTTCTGAGCTCTAAATATTATACATGTACTGAAAGGAGAGATCAAGTTAAATCCTTGGACAAACTCTGGGTCTCTGTCAGTGCTTTGGAGTGAGGTTGGCTGCCTTTGGCTTGCATTACAACGTCTAGTCTAGTGTTTGCTAAAGATACTTGAGGAAGAAAAAGAAACCTTATTGCTCAGGTTCTGGATCAGAAATGGAAACGGTGCCTGGAAGAGAATGATCAAAGGCTGGCTCACATTGCTCCAGGGGCTGAGGAGTCAGTGTTCTCAGACTGACCAGTGCCAAGGCAGCACTTAGAGGAGCACTTAGCTGGATCATTAAAGTGCTCTGTCGAGAAAATGGCTGGGCCTGGGAGCTCTGAATCAAGGCTAGTTTCAGTGTCAAAATACCTTAATCCTAAAACATTGCTTAGTAAGAGCACTTGCAGCTATGACTGGGACTGTGCTGCTGGAATACCAGCGATGGTGCTTTCAAAATCAGAAAACAAAGCAAAACAAAATAAGGGAAAGAAGCAAACAAAACCCCTCACCTGGTATATTATTGAATGATTTTTTAAAAGGACATTAAAAACATTTTAATCTGTTTAAGTCTATGCAGTGCATATGCAGGAACTGGTGAGTGATGCTGCAGTCCTCCCCGCATTTCAGAGGAACGGGGGTCAGCCTGTCTGTCCAGACATGGGAGCGACTCACCCCAGCAGGCGTTAGGGAGCTGCTGCCCTTGAGGTGTAAAATACCCCAGAGCTGGGGAGCCTTTTGTGACTTTGTCACGAGTCCTGAAACCTCGTTAGGATGTGAAACCCAGACACCTCCGGGTGCCCGAGACCCTCCCCGGGTTCAGACCCCCCTCACCCAGCATGAGCCTTTGAATGGAAGCAGGACAAGCACTGACCAGCTGCGGCTCAGGAGAGGTGAGAACCGACCCAGTGCAGTCAGAGGGATGTGCCAGAGCTGACATGTGGACTGTACACCCAGTGTGACTGTAACCGGGGTGACCGTGTGGGCTGCCCCCAGCCCCATCTGTGCAATAAAACAACATCTCAGCTCTGTGTGCGGATTGACTCACTGCACAGCGGGTGATGGACACCAGTTTGGGGACAACAGTGCTGCCCAGCAGTGTTCTTCCTTTCACATGGAGCTGCAGGGAGAACAGACGGTGCCCTTCACTCTTTACTGGTACGAACAACAGCAGCTGGGGGAAAGTCTGACCCTGGGCTCAGCATCCAGCAGCTCAGGTTTGACAGAATGACTGCAGCAAAGGCGGAGAGGTTCTGCACATTGCTGCATCACTCTGTTGCCCAAGTCTATTCCATCAAGACAATTTAGAGTGTTTACAACCCATGGTTAACATTTCCAGGACTGCATGGCGTTTGCACAACGCGTGCGGCTCTGCTGCAGAACGTCACCCGCCGCAGGTGCCCCTGCCCTCCCCGTGGTTTGGGTACACGCTATAACAGCAAGTGTCTGCAGCAGCTGTGCTAGTTAGGAATTAGTTTTATAATGAAATCAATTACCCGGATTCAGCCTCACTTGGATCTCTGCCTCCGCATAAAGAGGCCAGCACAGCCGTCTGCAGCTGACCATGTGCGGGCTCCGTGAGCAAACCGATCCTCCCTTCATCCGGGTGATGATTGCGAGCTCTGCTATCATTTGCACTGCAAATCCGGGCTTACCTTCAGCAATCAGACTTATCTGCTTGGTGGGAGCTGGGGAAGGCTTGTTGCATGTTAAAATCTCGCTTGCTGATTTTACACTTCTTCGTATTTCTCTCTTGAAGATTGGACAAATGAAGAAAATCATTCTGGAATCTCTTTCTTTCCCTTTCCGTCAGACATACTATGAAGTCATTGCTAGCGATGTAACGGCTACTCCACAAATCCCAGAGCCACGCAGTGTGAAGGAGACACAAGAGGAAGCTTGTTTTAGTGTTTTCTCATAAGAAGTTTTAAATAAAAGCAGCTGATGCGGAGCAGCGCGTTGGTGCAGTTGCCCTCTGTCCTGCGCCACGGGGAGAGCCGGTTACCAAGGAACAACGCCAACGTGCAGCCAGCTGACTTTGGAAAAGTCTCTTCCTGCAGAGTCCAGCCCGGAGGGGCTCCGGGTGGGCAGGCAGGGATCCGGGACACCCGCCAGCCGTGGGAAGGCAGCAGCTGCCCGAGGGTGGGGGGCAACAGCCAGCCCAGCTGGAGGGTTTGGAGGAAGCTCCCGAGGAGGTGTGGGGGTCTCCCTGAGCACCTCCTCTGGCTTTGCAGGGTGATTCATCAATCTGTACTTGGTGCGTGCAAGGATCGCGATGAACACCGTGAGACTGGTTTCCCTTGGACCAAAAGGCACATTTTGTGTCAGAAGCAGCCTGGGGAAGATGCTCTCCTGGACTGCCACGGGACCACTGCCTCCTATTCCTCGGCGCTAAGGGCTGCTGGCTCTCTGGGTTAGGTGCTGCCTCCCAAAGAGGGGTGCGCCCCGACCCAGCGGGAAGGGGACAGGGCCGTGGCATGGCCCAGCCACGGCAGCCGGGAGCGCGGGTCTCTGGGCCACCCGCAGCAAGCCCTCAGGATGCTGACGCGATGGCAGAAATCCGGGCGTTTAAGCCATTCCCTGTGCTGGGTAACCTGTAAAAAGTGTGTGTTTTGGGGTTGTTTGTTTTTGCTTTTAAGAAAAAAACTACAGAGACACTTCAATCATTCTTTTTTCCGTTTTGCTCCTGTTTTCTACAATTTCATATTGCTTGTGAGAATGTCTCACTGATTTTTATCTTGCTCTTTCTCTTCTGCATGTAATCTTTGTAGAACACAGCAAACGAGGCAGAAATTACTTTAATGTCTCCTTCCATTTAAAATGTTTTATTTTCCTTACCCCTATGGATGCCTATTACTTCCTTAATTGATGAGCTCCAGACTCCTGGCTTAGTTACTAAGGATGAAAAAACTTTATTAAATCAGCTTATTGGTGTCCTTTAGGGTCGGGTTAATCAGTTACCATTATCTGGCTTGGTACACATTTAAATTAACAAGACTGCCGCTTCAGAATAGCTGTAAAGATCCACAGACATACCATGGTGACACAATTCATTGTAAACATTTCCAGGTTTTGCCTCTGTACTTTTAATACAGTGACCTATAGAATATATAATTGACTAAATGAGAACAACACTCATACAAAGGAAAGGAAGAAAGGAAGGAAGGAAGAAAGAAAAGAAGGAAGGAAGGAAGGAAGGAAGGAAGGAAGGAAGGAAGGAAGGAAAGATTGATTTTTGCCATGTAACTGAGTCCCCCAAAGCTTTTAGCAGCATTTGGACAAGAACAGAGCCACAACCACTGTGTTTCACTGCAAAATTCACTGGCAAAACGTGGCAAGGAAAGTATAGTCTCCCACTGAAAGGGGGTATAAAAAGATCAAACTAAATCCATAAATATTTACAAACTTTCATTTATAGAGGACATCAACTGTTACTTTGACTATTTTTTTTTTTAAGAAGTAAATTATTGGCAGTTAAAACCATTCTGAGCAGATTCAATACTCGGTAAGTATTCAAGTTACATTCTGCAATTTCATCTGTGCACGTGGTCTTTGGAAAGGGTCTCTGGTGCTTTGGCTGGATAATGATAAGACAATTAAAATGCTCTAATGATTTTAGCGGATCTAAACATTACAGAATGGCCACAGTAAATAAAGTTAAGATGATCTTTCAGTGGTTTGCTTTATTACATAGATATAAATATGGATATTGATGCGGGGAATTCGTGCAAATGCTAGCTGTTAAAGGCAGCCAGCTCAGTGAAATTGCAAACCAGTGCTATAATAAAACACGAATATTGCAAGATAAACATCACTAGAAGTTTGATGGAAAAAGGAGAAAGTGTTCTGCTTTCACCTGGGAGCTGTTATAAATACCGATATCCCTGCAACCACTCCTCAGCGGTCATGCTGGGAACTTGGATTGTGACTGCATCAAATCTGACCGTGGAGTTAAACTCCTTTAAACCCTCCAGAGCACCAGGGCTTCGGCCACCGGCTGCTGCAACTGGGCTGCAGACGTGTCAGCGGGGCGTGTGCGGAGTCACGTTAATAACGACGCTGGTGAAGAACAGGGTGGAAGGGCTCTCAGGCACCGGAGACATGCCAGGAGGGAAATACACCTGATTGTATAACCCTGCACCCTGGGCACGGGGATTCTGTCAGAGCCACCAGGTGCACGGGCAGGGGCGAGGAGCTGATATAACACGCCTGGGCTTCTGCGGGGGTTTAACGAGGCGTTCACCAGAGGATCCTGAAGAAATGAAGTAGCCACAGCGTGAGAAGAAAGGTCTCTGCCTAGAGGAAAAACTGCCTCAAGCTAAGACAGAGGGAGAAAAACGTTTTTCAGGTAGAAAAAAAATCTCCCCTGAGATCCCATAGAGATCTGTGCTAAGGCGTGAGGAACTCAAGATATCCATAAATGAAATGAAAAAAACAGTGAACGACGGGATAACAGACCCTGGTGAGTAGAGGCAGAGGGTGCAGAGACAAAAACAGGTTGTGGAAAGATGTAAAAGGAGTCAATAGGTGCATAAACTCCAGTTTTGTCCAAGTCAATTAGAAAAATGTAGATGTGCAGTGAAGATGCATTTGCGGGGAAAAGCAACTCACATTTAGATGTATGGTAAGGGATTTGGGAACGAGGTCTTGAGAGTTTAAAGAAATAGTTAGAAAAGAAAGAAAAGAAAAAAAGAGAAAGAAATCAAAGCTTTTGAAATGATGAAAGATGCAGAATTTAAAATAAACAACTCAAAAGAGAAAATAAATCAACAACTTTTCTTTTAAATGGAGGTTGGAAGGAGAAGGAAAAAAGACACTGTTCTTCTATGTACGTGTGCACAGCGGACAAGACGTCCTCTGCACAGGCTGGGGCTGGAAGGAACAAGCAGCCAGCGTGTCCCAGGTGCCCAGCAGCTGTCACTAACCTGTCACAGCAGAGGGAAACCTTTGATCCTGCAATGTAAGATTAATTAAGGACGTGGTGAAAGGCAGAGTTCCAGAGGAGGTCAAGATATCAAGTGAGATACAAAAGTCTCTCTGAAGGAAGAAACCAGCAAAAGCGGAAGGAAAGGATGAAAGATCAATAGCTGGAGTGCCTGCGGGGCCGTTAGGTCGTCTCCAGAGACGGCTGGTGGGGACGGCATCCAGGCACTGCTGCTCCCAGCACACCGGCTTGTGCTGTGACATTGCAGAGCCGGGCTGCCCGGGAGGGGACGGCTCCGCTGATGGGTCACCTGTGCAGTGACAACCCTGAGTCACGTTTCAGCTGTCACACGTCCCTTCGTGTTATGCCTTTCCCAGCCAGGGTGAGGACTGGGCTGGTAAACGGGATTGTTCTCCTTTGATGGCATGCCACAGGGATCAAGTCATGCCACGGTCTTCTTCTGATACTCTTGTATTCTGAGCTCTTCAGATTTGTACTGTCAGGCATTTAATTCAGCTCCAAATTAATTTTTTCTGGGTCTTTTCTGTAACTTTCCCATTTTTCAGTTTCATTTACAGAAGGAGATGTAAGACATGGGCGCAGCACTGCTCTCAGTGTGCCTCGCCGCTGCCCGGACTCAGGGCTTGCTGCTTGCTGAGCCGTTGGGCACCTTCCACCGCAGCTGGAGTTAGCCTGGGACCCACAAGAGCTTTCCGAGTAGAGCCTCAATAACTGAGTTTGGAAAATCCAGGATCCTGTAGATCACACTTAGTTGCTGGTGTTCTCAAAGAACTCAAAGGAATTGTGCAGAGTGGGGAAGGGGAATACTGCAATAAAAGGTAACAAGGGGCTTTTAATGGGAGGTGAAAGGCATGAGGTCTGGCCAGTTTTGTTCTGTCAAGGGTAGTAAATTGCGAACGGAACTCATTTTTGCAGAGAACTTGTTTGTAGAGGTGTGTCCTGTGTTGCCTGGTTGGAGCTCCTCCCGTTACTGGATCTTTCCTCTAAATGTGATGATCGTCTTCAGGGGAAGGAGAGTGAGAATATCTTCAATGACAAAATGCTGCTTGTGTCCTACAAAGTGCTAGCCTGACACATTCAGCATCTTCGGTCCCCTGGAGGGGCGATGAATTATAAATGATGCAGCAGAACGAGCTGATTGTGCAGAGCCCTGCGCTGGGTCTCTGTGAATCCGGAGGAGATCAGGCAGTCGATAAATGGCTGGTTTGAATGCAGCCGAGCACCTCCCTGCTGTTCCGTCTCACCTAGGCTCCCCGCGCCGGGTCCCATGTGCCGCCAGTCCTTGGGGATTCTCAGGGTGCTTGAGGCAGAGCAACAGCTCCTTCTCTGACCACTCCCCTGGGCAGCACGGGCAGGGGCGTGCAGCCCCCCCAGACCAGCACCATCCACATGTGGACTCTCAGCTGACACTGAGACGCTGTGGTTCAATTCCTGGGTTTAATGAGCTCCACTAATTTTGTTGCTTTTGATGCTTTCATGTCATTATTTCCAGCAGCAGTTAGTTCTCCAAACAGCTCCAGGGAGGGAAGCAGCAGGAGGCACGGGGGGACACCCAGGATGCTGCCCCGCCAGAGCCAGGGGAGCACCAGCCCCACGGCACTCGGTGAGCCCCAGCACTGGTGTGAAGCTCATGGGGAGCTTCAGGTGGAAAATTAGGGCTTTGAACCTGCTTGTGACAAATACTTGACTAACAAATTGGTGAGGGTAGGGTAGGGTAGGGTAGGGTAGGGTAGGGTAGGGTAGGACAGGACACGACAGGACAGGACAGGACAGGATAGGATAGGACAGGACAGGACAGGATTAGGACAAGATAGGATAGTGTCACAGGTCACAGTGCAGTTGCATACTTCATGGCAAAACTTTTCCCAGGCAAATCTCTGAGGAAGGAAATTTCCCCAGGACCACTGTGTATCTTTCCATGATAAACCTGTTTTTGCAAAGTGCTGTATCAGTTTCCACCCCTGAGGAATCATTTGCAGAGTTCCAGCAGGATGTTTGGGGTGTGGATTTATAGAAAAGGTTGGAGGGTTGTTGGCACCAGGTAATAAAAATGACCCCGGCACCCTGTCACTTGGGTCTCGAAATGATGAGTGCAGGGTCATGGGAACATGGATTCTCCACACTCAAAAGCAGTGTAGCAAAGATTAACTTAAGCAATTTCTGGAAGGTCCTTGGAATGTCTATTTATGGACAGTTGAGTCAATTATCTTATGGAAGTCGAAGGAAATAGACGGCTGCTGTTAGCAGGCCGTTTGTAGAGGTACGCATTTCCATTACAGCACATTTGGGTCCTGTGTCTGTTTGTATAAAACTGCTCATCCTTCACATTATCCTCATTAAAAAATAGATATTTAAAGTAAAAATAATACAGATCACTTGTACGGCATAAAAGTATGCAAATAAATACATGACAAAGTTATTGATTCAAAAAAGAGTGCACAGGAAGGAGAGATAGAAAGGCGAGAGCGTGTCTCATTATCCTGAGAAGGGTGTGAGCTTTATGAAATAATAACCCATCACTATGGCAGTAGATCCTTGAAACCGTATAGAGCAGAATGGAACAGAAGAGAGTAGATAGAACAGAACTTTTAAACATTCAGGTGTAACTAAAGAAAAATAAGTACAGATCGGTTCAACCTCATACCCAATTACTTGCTGAGAGAATCTTTCCTGTCCGGTCAAGAGGAACCTGAGGTAATAAATCTGAATTATTAAAGAGTTCTTAATTTGGCAGCAACACAACAGCAGCACAGACCAATGGCTGTGGTTGTACTGCACACAACGCAGTAAGAAATATGAATGGTCATTAAGAGAAAACTCCACCCAGTGCTTTGATAGTTTTGATACTGCAAAGACAATGCTTTCCCCAGGCAAACGAATAATGATTTTGCAACGTGGTGACCCGCTTACAGTGACACTCTAACTGTGGGTGGTCTGTGGGAGACGTAACTCTACCCAATGGAATCACTGGTACCTTCCACATTGCTGAGAGGTAAATATCTGTCTGGGTGTGGTTGCAGATCCTGTCCATCGCTGCTCGGGCTGCTTTTGGGTCCGCACACGGCACAGGGAGCCTGTGCCTTCGACCCCTCTGCTCTGCCAGAGGCTCGTCAGGCAAGAGGGGAGCATGAGGCTGCTCGTGTGGTAGAGCTGAGCGCGGGGAGCTTCGAAGCCAAGCTCACTCAGATTTGTGGCTGTCAAAGCAGATAACTCACCCTTCCTCAGCTGCATTGATCTTCCTGGAGAGAAGCGAACAGAAAGGTGTTGCCAGAGGAGAAATGCAAATGCCACCAGTGAGCAAAAGCAGAAAGGAAAGGGAGCGAGAAGCACTCGTTGGGGAACAGCTGGGGAGTGCAACGTGACGGGGAAGCGTGGAGCGAGGACTGAGCCGGCACTCGGGCACGGAGTGACGCGTGAGGCTGGGACAGGCACGTCTGCTGCTGCCCGTGCGGGATGGGAAACACCTGTGCACCAGCCTGCTGAGATTTTAATTTCCTTTTTTCCTTTTTCTTCATACTTACACTCAGTCTGTGCTAACCCTCCAGATGCTGGGGTCCGATAGAAGCACAGAGGGTCAGTCCTAGATGCTCAGCACTCAGATGGATGATGCCCACAGCAGCCTGCACTGACCCTGCTGCTGATTAAAATGCTTCAGATGAGTTACTGGAGCTGACAAAATGCCCTGCTTTGTACAGCGCTTGGCACAATGAGGACCTCATTCCTTTTTTATTATAGGACAGATTGATTACAATACCGTTGTGATGAAATATTTTATTGTAATTTTTATATGCATTGAGTATTCAGCCTTTATAATTCCCCAGTAGGTAAAATCCAAAATATCTCCTTAGAAAAGGAGGTTGAATATCTGTTGGTTTTGGGGAATTTGAGGCAGAAGTGTGGCGGTGGTAGGTCAGATAAAACATATGAAATATTCTGTTTCTTGTATGGCTCTATCTCATCTCTCCAAGGGTGTGTAAGCATGGTGGTTCAGGATTCAGAGCCAGTTTGGAGGCAGCCCAATAAAAATTGGATAATTTTTTTCCTTATTACTGTTCACATGGTCAAGAAATATTTATGTCATATTGAAACAATGCATCAGGCTGAGGGATAACTTTCAGAAAACTCAGGGCACTGGGATGCCTCCCCTGCCCCGGCGATTCCCCGGTGCGTTACAAGAAACAGCAGCTGTTGAGGACCTTGGGAACCAACCCCTGCCCAAGCCAGAGCTCTGGGTCTGCACTGGCGACGGCAGCATTGCCGGCTTGTCCTGAGCAAGCAGATGGGCTCCAAACAGCCTCCCAAATGATGGCTGCACAGCACAGGAATCAAACAGGAGCAGCAGAACAGCACCGGCGTGGGTGTGGAATTGCAATGCGAGCATTACACCAAGTGGCAAGGATTGAGATTTATCAAGATTCTCTCATTCAAGGAAGTTATCACTGAATTTTCTGCTTTCTGCTCTGGTAATGGATATTCCACAGCTAATCACTGAAGGATGTCACCCTTTAAACACGATTTCTATTGAAAGCGATCTATCTGCATGCGGAACTACCATACTGCAAGAAAAATTACTTTTTGATAGAGCCAGCCACTAAAGGCTCCAGCTGCAGGCGGAGCCCTTGGGGGCTGCAGAGCCATGGGGATGCGGGGACAGCTCAGCATGCCCACAAGGAGGGGTGCAGGGAAAGCCCCGACACGGCAGGGATGGGCCTGGGGGGCTGGGGGGACACCAACCCTGCGGGAGCCTGGGCTCCATCACCTCCGCTGACTCTGCAGCACCCGAGCCTGTGAGGAGCCTCTGACATTTATCGATGTCCACCCTGTACCAGGTACTCGTGTGATCACTGATGCATTGCCTGAGCTCAGGGGTCTGCTCAGTTCCCAGTCACTCGTGTCTGCTGTGTTTTCAAACACAAGGACCTGAAGCCATGAGTGACCTATTTTCCTGCTTATCTACAGCACACCCGCACCAGAGACTGCAGGAAACGAGGTTGCAGGAGCTCACAGACACGGATTCTCACGCTGTGCAGCAGCTAAAGCTGATCTGAGCTGGACAGCCACAGTCCTGCTGCCCCCGCTGTGGGGCACTGATGCCTGGAGGGACCGGTGGGTGCAGGAGGTGACGGGCACAACCCTGCCCGAAAAGTTACTGGCACCTGGGCTCACCTCCAGGTCTGCGGGCTGAGCTCAGGTTTATCACAGTCAGCAAGGGGAGGGATGGGGCTGTACAGGGAGAATGCCACAGCTGTGGCGGTCCAAACATGGATGAATTTAAATTGCCATTAAGCTGCACCAAGAGCTTGTGCTCGTTTGGGCTGAGCTCGTCAGCCCCACGTACCCCAGGTCCTGCTCCATGTCCTCCCTGCCAGACCCACAGCGAGAGCATCGCTGCTGCCAGCCCCACTGCAGGGACCCATGTGCCATCCCGGGCACAGGGCGAGACATGCACAACGTTTGCCCTGCCTTATGCAGGGTTTCAGATTTGTCAGGATTAGGGGAAGGCTTGGAAACCCTCCTGGCAGGACTCCAGCTGAGCAGCAGCCATGGAGAGCACTTCGACGCCCCGAGAAAGGAGCAGAATGGCAGGAGCAGCCCAGCACAGCCCTGGAAAAGCCTTTAATGGATTTGCTTTGGCAACTGGGTGTGTGTTAAACATCAGAAGATTTGCAAAAAATTGGGGCTAAATTAGTCCTTAAAGTTGGAAAGGGACAAATTTTTCCTGAGGTCCCTTTAGCAAGAGCCCCCCTCTCCCACCCCATTGGAGAGGTGAGCCCCGACACCCCGGGCTTTCTGAGAGCCACAGGGCAAACGGCAAAGAGAAAAACGGCAAAGAGAAAAACTCCTCCCCTCGTGATCCAAACCCCCAGCCCAGGCTGGGACTCAGAGCCGTGCTGGGGGGGGTTGTCACAACTCTACCCCCCTGCCCTGCTCCTGTGAAAATGGTGCGAGGTTGCTGCGGTGCCAGATTCACAAAACCATCCTGTAGGTCCAGGTTGCAGGGGTTGTTGTCACCTGTCAGGAGCAGGGTGAGCAGGGGACGGCCGCTCCTCACGGCAGCTGAGCTGAGATGGGATCTCCCCAGCGGCAGCACAGACAGGCTCGGGAGTGTGCCTTTGAAACAGAAACGTGTGTTTTCCCTGCCTGCCCTTATCACACCCCTGACAAAACGTGTCCCTTCGCAGGAGGTCAACCCTCAAACCTTCCCAACTGTGCCTTTTGTCAGAATTCTTTGCACCTGGGTGGAATTCAGGGGAGTTTTCCTCCACCCGGGAGCAGCGCCGGGCAGACGCTGACCGCGCTGCTTGCTGGGCTGTTTGAGCACCGGTACACCCTGCAGACCGGGCAGCGCCAGCGCCCACTGCCATCGCCACGGCTCAAGGAGCTGCCTCTGCAGCATGGTGGCTCAGACAAAGCTGAAGAGCCGTTCGTCAGCAAGTGTTATAGAAATGACCCCCAGATCGTTTCTGTAAATGTCACGGTAAAAGGAGCTGTGGTTTATAGTATTTTCCCCCAGCAGGCAGAGTGACCCGCCGGCCCTGGGTGGGTGGCTTATTGCCCCGCAGCAGCCAGCGCCGGGGTCATCGCTCCCCTCCAGACTGGGGGAGGCTGGGGATGGGAAAAGTGTTTGTACCGAGTGGCACAAGAACCTGGTGAGCCCTGTGACGTGTTTACAGGCCTCCCTGGAGAGCAAACGAGCTACACCCATAGCTGAAAGGCACACATTCTACTTTTGTGTTTTGAAATCTGGAAAATAAAAGGGACACTGAGACAGCGGCTCCTGAGGACCTGCACTGCCTTTTCCAGCGAGGAAAACCAGGCGGCAATTCCCACCTGCCTGGCACCGCGGGCGGCTCCAGCTCTCACAGGCACTCAGCCTGTAGATGGGCACAGAAAACAAATCCACCTTCTAGAAATAATAATTGTTCTTATTATTACCTTGTGGTCATCTTTCTCATTGTTTTGACTTTTTTAACTCCTGTGGCCTCTGCAGGGTGAAACTCCAATGTGCGGGTCCTCGGTTGCTCCTGCAGACTCTGGGCAGGATGGGGACCCCCCCTTGTCCCTGTCCCCCCCACGGCAGGAGGTCCTGCACTCAGCCCCTGTGTTGGGCACCAGCTCCCGGCCGGGGTGTCCCACCCGCGGATGGGCTCTCATGGGGACAATCGATGTGATGCTGATGAGAGCTCTCTGGCTTCCTCAGCTCCAGCCGGCCGACAATTGACTGAGCTCCTCCTCTAACATGTGATCTCTTACACTAAGATAAATCAAAACTGCTGGATTAATACATAAGGACCTTTCTGTTTGCAGAGGGGGGGGCTGGACAGGGGTGTTGCACTTTTCCTCAAATGGGGAAAGTTACTGAGTGTTATCATTCCCAAGAAAAACACCTTGGGGGGGAAATGGGTGAATTTCCTTCAGTTTGAGAAGCGGGTGCCAGGTGCCTGCGAGCACCGTGTCCATCAGAGCAATTGCGGGATTATGATGCAGGAGGGCTGGGATCCTGCACACTCCCATTTAAATCATTATTGGAAGAATGGTTTCTTAGCAGCCACTCTTGTTATTATAGTCCTTGTGAGGCGAGGACATAAATTGTCTGAATAGTAACGAGGGTGGATTTGGAACGAAATTACTCCCCAAACATTTGGCTAACGCTAGAGGTGGCAGTGAAAATGGAAGATGATCCTGGGCATGCGGGAAGGACATTACTGTCTTTAAGGTTACACATCTTTGGAGAGGAATAAAACGTGATGGCTCTGACCCTCACCAGCCGAGTTTCTGTCTCTGCTTTTCAGTTTGACTTCTCCCATGGAGAAGAGAGCAAAGCAAACTGCTTTTACAGGACCCTCACCAGTGAGAGCCAGCAAGGCTCTAACCGGGGAGCACGGCTTTCTCGGGTGAGGATGCTGGGAGCAGTGCAGGCAGAGCAGGGAGGTGGGTGCTGCCTGTGCCCTGCCCATGTGTCTGTCCGTCTGTCTGCCCCAGCTTTGCAGCCTGCTGGGCTTTGCCACGTGCTCTCCCAGCCAGGCACGGCTGAGGACCTCAGTGCTGTGAAACCCTCCAGGAGACGCCGCAGGAGCTCAGCGGGGTCTGGATTTTGACACTACATTGTACCTTTCTCTTTACCTGTCACTTCTTCTGCCCCATCCTAAGCCTGGTTTATTGTCCATCCAGGACAACGAACAACAGAGACGAAGCATCTCAGCAGAGATGATGTTCTCCACACCCCTACCTGAGAGATTTACAAACCAAAACCTCCTTGGAACACGCTTGATAACGTGTGACATCTTGGTTTTCTTACTGAATCTCTACCTATTATGCTACATTTATGATGCTATATTCATGCTTCTCTATACCAAGCACACAGCAAGGCAATGCACACTCTGGCATTTGCTGGCACGAGGTGTCTCCCTGCACAGGACCCGTCTCCAGCCTGTGCCTGCAGACCTGCCGGCAGATCCCTGGGTTCCCCTCTGGCCTTTCCCAAAGGAGGGCACAAGCTTTGCCCCTCTGCCCTGACAGGATCTCCCCAGACCCCCACGGCCCTTTGGAGGGGACAGGCAGTGGCCTCGCTGTGACACCTGCCAGCTGGCTCCGCACCCCAGCACCACGGCCACCACATTTACTGGGTCTAAAAATTGCCAGAGGGAACTGCAAATGGAATCGATATTGTGACGAAAACATTCTCCATGTCCAGCGCATCCCCCTGGACCGCTCCCTTTGAAACAGCACATCACAACACAGAGGGGGTGAAACACAGGGGGCTGCCACGTGCCTGCTGTCACCCATCTCCCTGTTTACGTCCCCAGATGGTGTCATTATCACTGCCTCACGCTGGGCTGTCACTCTCCCCTCGCTGGTCACTGGCTCTCCCAGGTGCTTTATTCCACACCATATTCTGCTCTCGCAAGGGAGGGAAAGCAGAGGAACCCGGGCAGCGTCCCCCTGATACCTTTCTGCATCATCTGTGCTGTCAAACACATCTCTTTAACACTAGAGAAACAGAATTTCCCTAGGAAAGTGGACACTGTCATCTCAAAGGAAGACGGATTCCCCTACACAAACAAGAAATCACTCCTGCCAACCGCTCCCTCAGTTCCTCCCCAGGAACAGCAATGACTCTGTGAGACACAACTTCTGGCATCTCCCTGGAGGGAGGCTTTACTATATCTCTCTTCCGAAGATCCTACCTTGCAAATCGTCCAGTCATTTAAAAATCTGTCTGAAAATCCAGAGCTATATAAAATCAATCTGAAAATCATTAATTCAAACCAAAGCGAGTCTCTTGATTCAACGTTACCTTAATTATTTTCTGAGGGGAAAGTTTGCTCTCTTTGTGGCTCCGCATGACACGCCACACCCTGGGATTCAGCCCTGTGCCACATCTTGAAGGAGGAACTGGAGAACAACAGACGCAGCAAGGTTTGGGGAGTTCCTGCTGGGCTGGATGGGGAAAACCTCCTGTTTGGGGACCTCACTGTTAACGTGGAAGCGTGGCCACAGATGCAAACCCCTCCAGAGTCCGCAGCCGGGTTCACTGCCTTGTCCCCAGAAGCCCAGCATCCCCCAGGCACCAGGAAGGACCTGAGCTCTGCTCAGCAAAGCATCCCTGGGGACGGCGCTGCCTGTACCCCACCTCCGAGGCATTTCCATCCCTTACCGGTCACCCAGGCAGAGGCGAGCAGTGTGAGCTGATTTTGGCGCTGCAGCACTTGGCACACAAGCCAGATGAACGGGCGCTTTGGGGGATGGCCCTGATATGACAAACAGGTGACAGCTCCATCAGAACGCAGGGGGCTCTGGGGCTGGCAGGCAAGCCGTGCTCCCAGCAGCTCTGTGACTTCCAGCAGATGAATACTCATTTCATGCAGAATCAAATATTTATTCAGAACCATGCACAATAAAGCATTTATGAGCCTCTAAGAGAAGCTAAATTGTCTCAAGACAAGGTAAACCTTTGATGCTTAATAACCTGTATTACAATAAGTATCTGCTTTGAAAAATAAGAAATGAAAATGGAAGTCTTTCGAGCAGAGGCATCACTCACCTGCTGCAAATTGGTTTACATGATATTTTAATGTATCACCGAATGGTGACAGTCACTGACCAGCGCACTCAGCACTCCGGGAAGGCAGTGCTGGAGCTGCCAGACCTCTGCAGCAGGCAGGAGGAGGTTTTAAAACAGACACAGGGACATCTTCTCTTGGGACACGGCCTCAAGCCAGGAATGCTTTATAAAAAATGTCTGGTGATGTACATACTGAAAGGCAGAGCAAACAAACCACCTGGGAGACTGCTCCATGCAAACTGAGGCAAAACAGGGCATTTCCTTCTTTCCCCAGCCTAGAAGCGCAGCAGGTTTCTCACAACACAGTTGCTTTCTCTAGAAAACTCTTATTTTGCAG
>NW_010098904.1:56739-70494 GCF_000699245.1 Pterocles gutturalis
GGTGAGGGGGCTCAGACCCTGGACCAGGCTTCCTAGAGAGGGGGTCCATGCCCCAAGCCTGTTGGTGTTTAAATGGCATTTGGGCAATCCCCTTAACAACATTCTTTAATGTTCTGCCAGCCCTTAATGGTCAAGCAGTTGGACATTGGGGGTCCCCTCCAGGTGCAAATATTCTGTCCTAAATCAGGAAGAAGGAATAAAGCATTGCAAAAGAGCAGGTTTTTCCCAAAGGTATGTGCTGTAAGGGACTGCTGCCTGGGTCAAGGCAAGCAGAGTCCTGACAGTAACATCATGGTGCCTCAGACAAGCTCCAGAAGCTGCAAAAGTTCTTGCAAGTGGTGAAAGCCGAGGATGAAAGCCCACAGGTGACAATGGAGCCCAAAGAGACGGTGTATGTGTGAGTGCATGCTTGCTCATGTGGTGCAACACTGAGTGAATTGTTTCCTAAAGACATTGGAAAGGGAATAACTCAAAGTAGAAGGAAAAACGCTAATGAAGAGTTTGAAGAAAATCAAGAGACTGTTGTATGATAATGGGCAAAAGTGCAACCATCAGTGGGTCCCAAAATACAGTGCCTGCAAACCCAGGAATATTGAAGTTACAGAGAGCGGTGATGAAAACAGAGAATTCCTTAGGAGATTGGAAACAACTCCTTGGCAGTGATGGTTTGCAGTGAGTTGTTCTCATATTATCCTATGCTTCTGTAGGGGAGTTGGACTCTGTAAAAGAGCTGGCGTGTTCTGCTCTGCCCCCTGCTCAGCACACTGCTGTCCAACCACTGATACAACCCCAGTAAAACAGATGGATTGGTTAGAAATGTGTAGGGAAGGATAATTAGCTTATTCTAGCCATGTAAATAAAACATCCAACTATACAGCTTCAGTGGCAATATAGAATAGAAATACTTGAAAATGCAATAAAAGGGGAGTCCTCAGTGCTCCCCTAAACAAGCAACCACCCAGCGCTCAGCAGAACGTGTTTGTGCTGAGGACGTCATCCTGGGGGGTATCCCTGGGGGTATGCGGCACCTGGACTGCGATGGAGGGAACAAAGCTGTGTGAGGAGGGATGCTGCTGCTCTCCTGGGCTCCTCGTCAAACAGGGGGAACTCCTGGTGAACCCCCAGGAGTCCTTCAGAGCAGAGCTGCAGCCCTGGCCCCTCCATCCTCTCCATTTTCATTTTGAGTGCAGAAATAAAAAAAATTAACCATGTGGAAGAAAAAAGAGAAAGTTCACTGAGAGCTGCAGATCTAAGTCTTCACATTTTTTAGGACATTGTATCAGTAGGAAAAAAAACCACAGATCTGTAGAAAATTTGCTTTATGTCAATCGTGTTTTACTGTAATAGGGTGAACTAGCTTCTCCAAATAAGTTTGTCACATTTAGAAAAAGCTTCTTTCTTTCACACCATCATACCATTACTCATTGTCTCAACCTAATTTTTCCTGGCTCCATATATATAAATTTTCTGAATGCTTATATAGATGTTTGCCAGCCCATTTTCTCTTGGGCATGCGGCAGGTCTCTGGCAGGTAACATTTTGATTATCGTGAGTTGTGAGAAAGTATTTATCCATCCAACATGCATGTTTTTGGGTGAAGGTATAGGTGATTTGACAGAAAAAAATGTTTTCCATATATAAGGCAAAATAAAAACTAAAGTACGTATTACCAGGTAATAAGCATAATTTGGGTTTGGGGGGGGTTTCGGCTGTGGTTTTTTTATTGTTTTCTTTTCTAAGCAAACTTAAATGTAAATGTTTAAAGTTGTTATAAATTGATCGGATGAATCTGTCTGCATAAACACGATCTATAACATGGTATAAAATAAACAGCAGCAGGTACAAAGCGGTTACGGGGGGGGTAACAGGGCTCTGCAGGCAGCGCTCGGGGTTTGCCTTGGGGTGTTAAAGCTGGGCTGGCAGCGTGTGGCATCCTCACCTGGAGCTTTGGAATAAGGCACAGAAATAGCTGCGCTTTCATTGCTCGCAGCAAAGCTGCTCCCGGCTGCCGACGGAGGGTGACGGCGGAGTCTGAGGATTATCTTTCCAGGCTCCCATCCATTTCTCGTCCCTTCAAACACCTCCTACTTAATAGCGACGACAGGCAGCCTGAACCCCAGGCCTCCTGCCTGCTATTCCTGGTCTCTCGCCCAGCCCCACGCACATTTTCATCACTCATGAGAGCTTCGCCAGGCTCCTCCAGCAGCACTTACCTGGGCGCTCGCTGGGACGGGGCTGCGGGCAGGGAGCAGCGGCACAAAAGGTCCCTGGGATCAAAGTCATCTTTGCTGCTTGGCTTTTAAACTGTCTTTTGCCTCTCACACCTGGACACTGGTTCATTTTCCAAATGGGATGCGCAGGGCTCCAGGGAAGAGGGAAGCCAGCCAGTGGCAGCACACATGTCACGCTGCCCCACACTCCCAGATCTAGTTCTAGGGCAAACTTTGTCACTGTGCTCGGTTCATAGAAGCGGTGTTTAACTTTATTCTCTGGTGCTTTCTCTTCATCTCTTTTTCCCCCCTTGCAATAAACAAACTCTCCTTACATTTCTAAGGTGCATCTTGGAGATATTTTCAGTTTAAAAATAATTCAGTTTTTCTCCTATTACCTTTCCACACAAAATTAAGCCTTCAACACCCAGAAAGCAATAAAAACACTTCTAGCAGAATAAATTTCTTCTGGGCAAGATACAAGGGGAAGAAAAATTGGATTTTAGAGCAGGCTCCAGGCTCCTGCCACCAGTGGGGACCGGAGGGGGTCTGCCCACCAGCGCGGGTCCCACAAGTCCCCAAAACTCCCCAGTCACCAAAATCACATTTTGCCGCTGGGAAATAAGGCAACACCACGTCCGGGCGGGTCCCTGGCCTGGGGATCTGCTTTAGGATGATAACCCTCGCTGTGTGGGGGCTGCTCCCCCGGGACAGCCCTGGCCTCCCCACAGGGACCCCCGACCCTCCGGTGACAGCCTGATCCTTGGTCCCAGCCCTGGCTCCCGGCTGTGTTTCAGCCCCTGAGCCACCCCACTTACTTGTGATCTGTTCGTGGCAGAGCTCTTTGGGCTTACGGCTCATACATAGCGACCAGCGAGCAGCAGAGAGCAAATATTTCCATCCAGAAAGGAAAAAAAAGAACATTTGCAGCTTCCTCCTGAGTAAAGAATCCTTCTGCGCTCTGCTGTGTCTTTACCTGCCACGGATTGCCATTAAAAAACTAAACACGAAAGCAAAACAAAACCGACTCCTTGGAAATATTTCCATTTCCCAGCGAGTTTGTTATGGCAACTTTAGCTTTACAAATAACAAGAGAACCAGTGTTACTGGGTGGCAACCGACATTGAGCGTTAATGGCACTTTCCAGGGAGCTCAGCCCTTTTTTAACCATTTCCAAGACAAACCGCACTGGTAGTGCAAGAAAACCCAAATCAACTAAAACGTACGTTCATGGTTTCTAACTTTCAGAATTACATTTAAGATATTCGAGTTATGAGTCTTGAAGGGAAATAAAAATACAATTTATTTTTTTTAAATAGCAGAAACGGTTAACCTCCAGCCGGGGTTGTCCCTGGTGCCCCGAGCCCGGTGGAGTCAAAGCGACTCTTGCAGAACAGGGGAGGCACCCAAACCCCGCTTTGCATCAGCTTGTTCCCGGTGTTACCGGGCAGGCTGGAGGCTCGGACAGCTCTGCTGGACCCACGAGCAGCACAGCACTTACCTCCCCTGATGCACAGCGCTTTCAGCTTATTCCAGAAAGCAGAGAAATCCAGGCGTAGGCGGCTGATATCCAATATGCAGCAGCAACTTCCAGTGAGGTTCAAGCACAACTAAGCAAAGTTTTCTGGAAGGCACTGCTGCTCCTTTCTGACTGATAAAAAGGCTCTTTTCTCTCAATGCTGCAATTTAAAGCTGCTGGCATAGCTTCGTAATGGGTGGGCAGTTAATGACAATGGTCTGCTAATGGGGCAGGCAGAACGGATGGATGTCAATCAATCTATCTATCTATCTATCTATCTATCTATCTATCTGCAGGTCCTCAGGCAGTGGTTTTCCCGGAAAGTCCCCATCGCAGCTGGGCTCCTCCCTGCTCATCTCACACCTCATGCAGGACATCCCCATCGCTGGCTGGTCACTGGGCTGGGACCTCATGCTTTTCCCTTTGTGTTTTTGTGGGCTAAAGGCAAGTAAAAGTGTAATTTATTGTAGCTCAGGTGACACCAGAAATTCATTATGGCAATTCATTTACTGTCTCACATGACACTTTGTGTTTAAGAAAATTAGGTAAAAGTTGTGTTTGTGTATTTCTGTAAAATGGGTGCAAAAATGCGTAGTTGCAAATGGTTGGTTGCTGGCTTGGTAGGGTACGGACTGGCCGTTTCTCAGGGCCTGTGTCTGGTTCCAGTCCGTGCTATACTGGCAGATTGATCTGGGACAACAAGGGTAAGTGTAAGACAATGCACTCAGCAGGGCTAAACTTACTCATATAGGATGGGACACAGCTGCCAGCCCTTCCCCAGAGGGTGTGGGGTTACTGGGCATCCCAAGCTAAAAGCACAGTGGGCGTGTCCCATCACTGTGGAAAAAGTAGTGACTTGTGAACAGGCACAGACATAAATAATCCCTGTAAGAAACGTGATGGAACACTTGTGTTCTGCTGAAGAGGCAGAGTAACAACCTGATGGGTGAGGCTGGGAAGCTGCCATTACAAGAGGCTGTTGGGGGTGGTGAAGGATGCCACTGAGGTGGGATGGAGGGATGCGGGGAAGGAGCCCGCAGCCCCCAGGACAGTTTCCATGGCTGCATGTTTGGGGCTGAGCCACTGCACGTGGACCTGGTGAGAACAGCCCTCTGCAAAGGCAAGGCAGCTTATGCTAAATGTATCAGAAAATTGATTTAGTTAACGGGTCTGGAAAAGAAGCGGTAAGTAAGGAGGTGCGATTTCATAAAAGTGCCTCTTAGTGGGGTCCCACAGGGATATATTCTTGCTGCCAGCCTGGTTTATTGTATGTCCTGGTGTTGTGCATCAAGGTGATGATTACGAATCACGGATTGTGAAACGATGGATGGGGGCAGGTTACGTGCAGTGGGTGAACCGATTGGGATGGTAAAATGATAGCATTTCCTTCAGCCCCATGGCTTCACAGGGATCAGACCCAGCACTCCCATGGGAGTTGATGGGGAGAAGTGTTCTTGGGAAAGCAGTAGCTGCAGAGGTTCCTGCGGACCATGACCCCCAGGCTTTGCAGGGGCTGTGGGGTTGCATTCTGCTTGTTAATGGCACATAGGCAGTATTTAGACAGTAGCCTTGCTGTCTGGGCGTTGCAGGCTTAAAAGCTTTTTCTGTGTATCCGTGGAAAAATCCACATGAGCAAATCTCACCAACGCGTGTCAGTCGGGAAGTATCAGCTTTTTGCTTCTGCACATTTAACTTTTCCTTGTAGTACGTAAAAGGTTCTACATGTCAGAGGAAAAATAGAATTACCTTTGCTGTTTTGAATAAAGAATTCGCCATGTACTAAATCTGTGCTATGTACCAGGTGAAGTTGTTGTGTAGCCCTTGTGGAGACAGAGAGGAGAAATGGCAGTCTCGGAGGAGGAGGAGCTGTGCACAAGTTGTCCTGGCCTTTGCCTGGAAGCAGTGGTCATGGTTATACTGTGTGGGGCAGGACAAACTGACATGTGGCTGGGGAGATGTGGCAGGGCTCTTCCTTGGCATGGTAGAAGGTAGTAAATATTTTATCCATATCCTGAAGGCACTCGCTTCTCAGCATGGCACTGAAATCGCTGTAAGTGGAAAGCAGCAGCTCTCCGCGGGCTGTGTCGCGGCTCCGTGGGGTTCCCAGCGGCTGGGCTGTGCAGGGGAGGGTTGAGGAGCCATCGGTCTGTGCCTCAGTTACAGCATCAC
Organism: Pterocles gutturalis; assembly: GCF_000699245.1. Lineage (NCBI taxonomy): Eukaryota > Metazoa > Chordata > Aves > Pterocliformes > Pteroclidae > Pterocles > Pterocles gutturalis. Next base: position 62,638 of record NW_010098904.1, read on the forward strand.
TGGGACCGCCGTGATTGATGAGCCCTGATTTAAGGAGAAAGAGAATAATAAACCACAAGACTTCTTGGAATTATTATTTAAAAAAAAAAAATCTAATCCAAACTCGAGTTTTTGTCCTTAAGATCACTCCAGTGCCTTTCTATAGGATGCTTTCAGATCCCCACGGTGTGTGGTTTTTCTGATCAGATTGGAGAATGCAATGATTTTGAGGCTAGATAGACAATCTTCTCTGTAAAGTTAGTACTGTTCACTGTTGTGTTTGTTGTTTTCAATGTAAGCCTCATACGTGTGTCAAAAATCAAATGTTCCTCTAATCAAAGGCTACATAGGCATCATGTTCATTTATATAAAAGTATTATAAGCTGTCTTTAGCTGAACTGAGTTATGTAACAGGAGGATGAAGCTTCTACTTCGTGTTCTGTTTTCCTTTGTGCTAAAAGGAAATAACTCTTCTTGCAGAGACGAGGCTTCTAGAGCTGATCCGTACATCAGCTGGCAGTGTCGAAGGCAATGCTCACCTGAATATTTGTTGATAAAAATATTTCATTTATATAGTTCTCTTGACTTCGAACTAGCTCTGTCTGCAAGCCTCTGTACGGGGTATAAATGAGCAGCAAAGGCAACTCTAGAGAGAGGCTTTGGAGGAGCCTTCAGGAAGACTGTGCCCGTTCAGCATTAATTGCAGCTGGAGGATCCTAACAAACAATTTTCTTAATAAAAGACTGTGTGGTCCTAGAGACATGTAATTACTGAGTTCACAGCAAATGAAATGCTCTGGCAGGTTTAATCTCTCTTATTACACACATCACCATCTGAATACTCACTCTCCTCACCCAGCCCTGCCTCCTCTTTGGGGTGGACGTTTCATGATTAAAAATGTCATCTGCGCAGACGGGTCACGCTTGGGCCGCATGGGGTGCAGGGTGTGCAGATTATGTAGTCCTGGAATTTGAATGATAAAAATACAACTGAAAACGAGATAGATGAACTAACATATGCAACTGAGTCATTGTGTTTCTGGAACACAGCAGAGTAGCTTCGGATGCTTTCAGCCAAGATGTAAAACGGTCCCACTGTACCCAAGCATGCATTATTTGGAAGACAAGCCATCAGCACAACTCTTGGTATTTCTTTTCTCTGTTGTGTTTCTGGAATCTTTAAGGTTGGTAAATACACTCCACAGGCCCTTCCCTGGGTGCTCTGGGTGTTGGTAGCACCCTGAATTTCATCTCTACCTGCTTATGGAGCTGAGATGCTGAGAGGCTGTCACTGCTGCAACCTCAGGGTTAACAATCGTTCTGAATTAGGCTAAGGTTGCACTGAATTTTGGAAGCAACAGTTTCTAGGCTTTTCCCTGTGTGTCTTGCATGCTCGTGATGCTCCCTGTACTGCTCAGCAGGATGACGTGAGCTGCTGTGAGGCTGCTGCCCTTCAGTTGTTGTGTATGTCTCGTGCAAAAAGTCCGGAGTTCTGGTGTGATGCTCATAATGGCTAAACATTGCCAGCAGCAAAGTCCACTTTCAAAGCAGCGAGAGTGAAGTTTCCAGTTTTCTCCCTAGCTCTAATGAGGTATCGCTCCCAGGACAGCGAAGGGCATTGCATGTGCAGCCGTTTGCATCCATATCTGGGGCACAGTTCTGGAAATGCCCAGAGAGGATTGTTCCATTTGCTTGTTCCTTCGTGGGGCAGGGGCCAAACTGAGGTTTGGTTAGCTCACCTCCTGGCACTGGGCTATTTCTGCGGGTGTTGCTTTTTTCAGCTGCAGAATTTCCCTGGCACCGCTAGCCTAAAAAGCAGCTATTGGAAAGGAGTTCTTATGTTGTCAGTATCTGCGAGAAAATGAGTAAATTTGGCACCGAGATCTCTCCTGGGATGGTAAACGCACCAAACTGATCTGCAAATAGTAGCACATCTATAATTTTGACAGAGATGCATGGCATCGATCCTTTCCAAAACAGCAGATGAGGAGGTAGAGTGATACCCATGAATCAGGGTTCTCTGTCACCGTTTCTTCGGTGACGCTTTATGGATTTTCACCTTGTCCCAAGGAACCAGTAAACAGAAGTGGCACCTCCTATTTACATTTCTGAGGCTGGAAGTTCCATGGCTAAGACTGCTGGAAGGAGCTGTTCTCAGGGACTATTGACAGCTTCCTGGTGCCGTTCCAGCACCTGGTTACAGGATCTGGAAGAGCACCGGCCTGAGAAAGTCCTGCTGCTGCGTGCAGTGGCATCACCACCACTGCGTCATCTTTGGGCCACATCTGTGGGGCAGATGCAGGGTTTGATGTCTCTAGAGAGCAATGGAGCTGGTATGTTGTACATAAATATATTAGGCAATTCCTTTTACCAGGCTGGGTTTTTTTTGTTTCAATTGTGGTTAAAACTCAGACATCTCCTCTGTCCTCTCAAACCCGGCAAATCAATGGCACAGTGTCCGAGCTGTCCCTAGCTGATGTGTGACAAGAGCATTGTGTTCATGTTGAGGACAAGTGACTCCTCCGCTGCTGCACCGTACCCGCTGATAAGTGTCGTCCTGATCTGCAATAGAGGGATCCACAGACGGGGGTTTAATTGGCTGTCTGCTCACCCGGGGTGCTCCTCCTGAGCTGTTTGTGCTGCTGTCTCAGGTGTTTCGATCATAGACCACCCTAATCTTTGCCTTTTTTCTAGTATGAGGTGGGGGGTGGGGGGAAGGAGCTATAATAAGTGTCTCTCTGAAAGACATTGGGAAAATTCAGTCATGTTCCAGATCTCCTCACCCCCTCCCACCAAAAAAGCACTCGCAGAAAAACGAAGCTGGAGCACAGGAATGTGGGATGAGAGGCTGAGAGCTGGGTTTGTGCAGTGGTTTGTGAAGAGGGGGAGGAGGAGATTTCTGCCACCTTCAGCTCCCTGGAGCAGCCTATGGAGAAGACGGAGCTGGATGCTCCCCAGGGCACACTGGGAAGGTGAGAGCTGGTGGCAGGAAGGGATGGTTTGGTGTTACCCTGCGTGAGCTGGATGTTCTGCTCGAGACCTTGGAGCCTCTTGCAAATTGAATTTTTCCACAACTACAATCTGAATGGGTGTGACACAGTGGCTAAAAGTGCTTGTGTGATTTGGCAATGTGTGAGCAGGGGGGTGCCTAGGAGAAGCTACCTCTACAGAGGCGTCCATCCCTAGACCAGTGCCCAGATCCAGTACCCGGAGGTGTTACATGATGGTCCAAGAACCAGGGAAGACTTTGTTACATGCCATACAGAAAGGCTTCTGGAGTTCAAGACCTTTTTTTTAACCATAACAGGTTAAATGTTCTTGTCTCTAGGTATTTATATGACCATCAGATAAGGTATAAGAGCATTCAGTGCAGACGTGCATCACGTCCAGCGCCCACATCCCTCTCGGAGTGGCCAGGGCATGGTCTGTGGGGTTTTGTTTGTTTGGGGGAGATGGAGTAGTGTGCAGTTAACGCTTTGCTGAAGAGCTCTTCCCATTTGGGAAGGGAATAAAGCCACGAGGCCAGTGAGGGTGAGGCAGAGCAAATAACCATCACAACAGCAAATAGCCGTCGCGATACCTTCCAGCTGCTGAAGTCTTCAGGTGAGTGGTAAAGAATCCTTCTGTACGTGCTGCTTTATCGCTGTGTGTTACCTACCAGGGACTAAACCTCATGTTTTTCGAAGGCTGTAGATGATGTACTGTGACTCATTCAGCTCTCTAAAAACCTATTTTCTTTTGCCTCACTACTTTGGAAGCAGTTATATCAATTGCCTTTTTTTTCTTGAACAATTTATTATTATTACAGATCTCTTCTATAGTTTAAAAATGTCTGCAGTTAATGATGCAGATTATTAAAAAGCCACTTTATCCCAGGCAGCTGTGAACATCTGGCTTTATAAGTAGTGATGCAACAATTTCTGTAACTCCAAGTTAAGCAAAAAGCTTTATGTATCATCTTAGAAACCAGAGCTGAAGAATGCTTTAAACCCCAAATGAGAAATGAGTGCAGTTTTCCTCTCTTTGAAAAAGTGCTTCTCTGAGAAAGGAGTGGCAGTTTAGGAAATTTTCCTCCAGGTCTTAACATACTGACAGCAATGAAAGAAAACTCAGAGGGTTGGCTTTTTTGTTGTTGTTGTTGTTTTGTTTTGTTTTGGTTTTAAATGGTTTTCAGAAAACATTTCCAATTGCGAAATTTTCCCATTTTCACCTCACCTGGATTGAGTCCAAACCTCCCTAAGAGCAAAGCTGTGCGAACGGCTGGCAAAGGCTGCAAAAGTCACTGTCTTCAGTTCAGAGTCAAATATCCTTTTGCATTTGCAGAGAAAATGTGGGAGATCTCTCAAATCAATGCTGAGATTTTTGGAGGTTTAGGCTGCTTTTTCCCCTGAGTCCAGAGGCTGGATTGCCTTGGCACCAAAGTGACTTGCCTCCAACAAGTCCAGGGTGCAGGAAACAAGCGTGAGATGCACCACCAGCAGGACCCAGGTGGGCTGACAGAGCACTTCAATCGCCAGCTCATTGATCGGTTGTTGAATATTCACTGGGTAATTTCATACTTGGAAAGCAATAGAGAATACAATAGATCTAAAACAGCATTCTTGGGACTTTGTTTCTTAAAGTTAATCAACAATGCGTAGATAGGCAGAGGTTCTGGAGCATGGGGTGGAGGGAGAGAGGGTTGAGAGGGGATTTTGTTGGGTTTTGCCAGAAGACGGAGAAGACTATTCCCTGTTTCTCATAGCAGGAGGCATGTTGTGGTCTGGCTGTGCATCTAAAACAAGAAAGAGAAGGCAGTTTTTTCTTCTTCATAATCCTTTATTATCTTAGGAGGCCAAAACTCTAAAGACATTTGAATCGGGCTAGGCAACGTCATGAAGCATCCAGCTGCCAGCTGACAAAACACTAATAGTCCAGGCAGAACTTCTGAATGGGGGACCCCCCCAAACACAGATGATCCAAGGCTAGAAGGGTGTCAGTTCTCATCCAGTTTCTCCTCAGGGCCTCAGGAGGTAAATGGCAGCACCTTCAACAGTCTCACCATCAATTCAGTGTGTGTTTTTGGGGTGCACTGGCAGGAGAAGACAACAATGGGCCCCAAGCTGGGGAGATGCTCTCAGCAGGTACCTGCCCAGGGCCATCTCCTCCCTCACTCCTGGGTCTCTGAGCTGGCATCTGCTGCTGCACTGCTGTCTCCTGCCTATGTCCCAGCACAGACATACCGTGTGTTTCCACCCCACCCATCGCAGCCAGGGCGGCTCATTCGGCAGGTGCTCAGTCCTCCCGTGTCCCAGCCTCCCATTGATGTGCCCCAGCTCAGACAGAATTTGCTGCACAGCTGCAGCGATCGGTACACCTGCTCTGGCTGTATGACCGTCTTTGGAGAAGATGTGAGTGCGCACCAATGAGGCGGATGTGATTTTTACCCCAGGAACTGTGGGTAACTAATTAGTGGGCTCGTTGGAGTGTTGCTTTGCTCCGTTATTTCCTCTTTCTGGTGGTGTCAATTTAGGATGCTTCCACTGAATTACATCAGTTATTACAAATTTTCTACAGCGATCTTTAAATATCATCTGTGTCATAAATATTTTATGACATTTTCCATGGCAAATGATGAGTTTAATCAGACTCCAGAGAAATCTGGCTAGGAGCTAGGAGAGCACTCTAGGGCAGGGGCTCTTCAGAGAACAGAAGTGTCGGGTTCCTGGGAGCTTTCACACTCTTCTGAGCTAATGACAAATGCTCTTCTGCTTCCACTCGGGAGAAGAGGAGGTGTGCTCTCCCACCGCCGCTGAGCATCCTTCTCCCGCAGTCACAGCGTGCAGCCGTCTCGGCTTCGCTGCCATCACGGATCACATCTGCTGCCAGAACAGAGTTCGGAGCACTCATCTCTGGTGCTCTGTCTCGCCTCAGCTCAGGTTAAGTGAGGTGGAACAGCTGTGCCGGGACAAGGCTACCGGTGAACCCAAGCACCGAACCCGGGACCTGCTCCGACCCTGCCCACAGTCTGTCCATGATGTCCCTGGTGTCACATACCACGTCTCAGCAGCCCCTCAATCCTCCACGTCTTGCTGAGCCTGGGAGAAAGTAACTTCCTTGGTAGCCCTGTGCTTCCAGAGAACTTAATCTTTTCATTTCTTCCCCCCGAGAACATTGCCTGAGACCCGGTTGAAAACATCTCAAATGCAATATTTCTAGAAGTGAAAGGCATTAAAATTGCAACTAGGAGCAAGTCAAATTCCAGACTTCTCCCATGTGCTTCTCATGTGATCCACCCTCTAGGTCTGCAGTTAAATAACACCGAGCACCAGTGTGGCAGATGTCTCTGATAATTGGCTCTAATCAGTGATGAAAGTGCTTGAAAGATGCCTTCATGATTTTCTAGCTAATAAGTCTTTGTACTATGTAATTTCCATAACTTTTCTTTTACAATCCAATCTTGTCACTTAACTAAAGGGAGAGCAAAGAAGGTGGGACAGCCAGCCTCCAGGAGACCCTTCGCTGTGGGTCCAGCAGCATCCCCACGGCCTCGCTGGGGAGGTGCACCCCGGAACGGGGGTGGGAAACGAGGAGAGCTCTGGGGCTCAACGGGCTGCCCAGCAGGATGAGACCCAGGGCTATGAGCATGGAGAGCGGGGTGGTCACCCCCCAGTCAGTGCGTGGCTCACCCGCGTTATTCCATTAGCTGAAGCACTCTCATTTCTGACTCTCTACGTATTTAACTTTTTTTTTTTCCTTCAGAGTAAAAGTTCTGGAAACTCTACACACAAATTTAGAGAAAAAAAAAAAAAAGCTATCTGGATCGAGATCCTTCTGCATAATGAGGTGCTTTCCGTGGAACTATAAATGTTAAAACACAAAAATTACTGCCTGCGTTCTGGAACAAATCTCTGAAGACAATTAATATACAGAGACAATTTTTACTTGTGATTGTTCCTTCAAGATGTATGGGTGTTACTCTCAGGAAGGAAAGTTCTGCTTGATAAAATTCCTGTGTGATGGTGACTGCTCAAAGAACCGCTGTTGATGGGGAGAGACGCTGCCACTTACCCTGAAAATTCCAGGAACGATGAGAGGTCATCATGGCCAGAATGTCGCTTCTCCTGAGCGAAGCACACAAAATACAGCCTTTTGTGTGGAACCATTTATTTAAAGTAAAAGATTACTTCAATACCAAAAGGACAACTGAAAGAAAAAGAAAATTGAATCTCTTCTCTTAAAATGAGGTTGTACAGAGTAGTCTGGGGAGCCAGTAGCTAAAAGCAGCTTAGCGGGAGATGCTTGAAATCACTCGAATGGGTACGAAAAGCACTGGCTGGCGTTCAGGAGAAAGGAGTGCTGATAAACGGTGTTCAGCGCCAGCGGTACGGGCTCTGTCTCCGCGCCTCCCTCAGCCCGTCCCAGCCCCATGGGAGACTAAGAGCAGCGGTGCTGCAGGGGTAGGGTCACCGCCCAGGCAGGGACACCTGGTGTCCTTAAGGAAAGAGCATGCAAGTAGATAAATGGACAGCTCTGGGCTGGCAGGGATGCTGCTAGGGTTGGGTGTGTTCATTATCAGTCCCAAAGCAAAGGGAGGGACCGGCTGCGGCACCCGGGCTAGAGGTGGGCTCAGCAGAGTGGTGGGCTGGTGCAGACCCCCGGGCTGGGGCAGAGGAAGCAGCTTGCCCTGGGGTGGATTGAGGGCTGCCTGTGAACAGAAAAACTGATAAAAATGTCTAGTACCCAAGTTCTGCTTAAGAGTGACCTTTATATAGAGCAAGGTGGAGCAAATGAGGGAATGCTGGTTTTCCTTTTTCTTGAAAAGGAAGAGAACTAAAAAAACCAAAAAAACAAAAAACCAAAAAAACGCAAAAAAAAACCTTGCTTAGTAAGGGCAGAT
>NW_010098904.1:70525-74090 GCF_000699245.1 Pterocles gutturalis
TTCCTGCTGGATGTGTGCAGGTTCCGAAGGGACACAGGCAAGCCCGCACCAGAGAAGCGCTGAGCCAGCACAACCCCCGTTGCTGTTGCCAGGTTTAACAGCAGATGCAGCTTGTTCTCCCTGCTGGGTGGCAAATATTGATATGAGAAGTAATTCAACCTACTTCAGGCCTGAGAGAAGCCCAAGAGATAAGCTGCGTACTGCAATGCCTTTACATGAGCAAAGTGCTCAGATCTGAAAATAATACTTGAAATCAGTCGATTCCTTTCTTCCAAGTGAAAAACAGTCTAATATCACCCGAGCAGATAGTGTTCTCAGCCGCCGGGGAGTTGGGTTTTTTTATAGGTGCTTTATTTTTACAACTGCCTAGGGGAAAGCAAGTTTGAGTCAGCAAGCCCCCCTTGTTAGCTTTGGTAACTCTGGCAATGCAATTTGTTAACCTCTTTCCGGTGGCTTTGAGAGATGCTGCTCAGCTGCCAGCCCACCCACCCCAGAGCTCGGGGTGCCGGGTGCACCGGGGAGTGTGGCTGGGGGTGTCCAATGAAGACCCCCGACCCTCTGCCGGAGGATGGGCTGGGAGGATGGAGAACTTCTTTCTCTGCTGCGTGTGCTGGCAGCGTGTGCTGGCTGTAGGAAGCTGCCTGGTGCCGGAGCTTCTGTGGGGCTGGCGGGCGGTGGGGGGGAGCAGGACCCCACTCTGCCCCTCCGGCAGCCAGGATGGGATGGATGAGAGCGCGTTACTTGCTAATGCGGTTTATTACAGGGGTAAAGACTATGGAGAAGGAATACACTCCCCTGTGTAAATAGAGGAGACGTTTGTTGTGACAAAGCTAATTAGGCTCCTGGGAGAATTTATGCAGAGCTAATAGGAAGTAGAACTAAACGTTGTCTTAATTTACCCTCAAGCTCACAAAAATGTTGTTCATTCGTGTAGCACTAATTAAGCCAACAGCCGTTAACCCTTTCTTCAGAGATGGAGACCCTTGACACTGAAGAAGAATTAGAGCCCTTGCTTTCCAGTGAGCATCTCTGTATTTCTGCGAGTCTCCATCCTGCAGCGAGCACCAGCGGTGCTGATCGGCGGGGGGGAGTCACTCCTCTGCCTCTCCCAGCTCCCGCTGCAACACAGCATTTGCTGCCCAGCATCCCGGGTTATCCCTGGCTGGGGTGAGGTTTGGAGCTCTCAGGATCTCCCGTCGGGGTTTGAGCCCCCTTCCCTGTCACAGGGTTTGGGTTTGGCCGTACCGGTCCTTACAGGAGAGGGAATGGCACTGGAAGTCTTTGTGAAAGGCTCTGACAGAGTTCAACTGTTCCAACATGACAATTTTTCACACCCAGTTGCTGCAAGAGATAGTAGAAAATCTTGCCCGAAGTCTGTTCTCGCAAGAGTTCAGGTCCTGTTTTGGGGGCTCTGGTCTGGGGCAGGTCGGGTAAGGTTTAGGCAGCATTTCAGCCTTAGCTGGGCTCAGCCTTGGCTCTGAGCATTACTAGACATGGGCTTGTCTCTGGTAGTGTGCAAGTGACTGACGAACTAGAAAATGCCAGAAGTATGAGAGCTGTAAGGAAGAAAGCAGATTTAGTGGGGTTTTCCATTTTTTTTTCTTTTTCTCACATAAGCAGTGAAAACACATGATTAAGAGAAATCTGAAAAACAGAGGTCTGATCTTCTGCTCCTGCCTTTGCAGCGTCGCTTTTATCTGAAGTACTTGTGCAACAGCTCATCCAGCCGTCAGCTGCCCTGACTTAAATGTGAGAAGAGCAAAGCAGCTCCCTCTCTGCACCCGAGGCACATCACAGGAATTCAAAGTGATGGGGAGAATGAAAAGGGCACGGAATGATATTTAGTGCTCATCTGCTTTCAAAGGCAGAGAGGAACCTGGTGGCTGCAGCACCAAGCGGAGAGCCTCCCCTGCCTGGTTTTACGGAACAACAGCGATGAGCCTTGGTGCTTTGTAAATGGGATGGGATTGCAATGCAGAGCACGGGGCTGTGGGGTTTATCTGGTTCCCGTGGCTGCTTTGGAGGTAATGACTAGCAATGACAGGGCACTCCCTAGGAGGAGCACCACGGCTGCCTTGCTGCAAGGTCCGTTCTGGGTTAACAAGTCTTTTAATTTGGGTGTGAGGGCTCTTGTGCCAGCTCTGTGATTTGTCTGGCACATGTCCCCCTGTTGCTGTGAGGAAGGACTGTCCCTGGGTCAGTGCTGGGTGCTCTCCAGTTTACCAGGTTATTATTGTGTTTGATTTGGGGTTTTGTGGGTTGGTTAGTTTTGGTTGTGGTTTTTGTTTGTTTGTTCCTGGCAATAACGCCAGCTAAACCAATATTTTGCTCTTCTGAGGGTGTTTAGTTACTTGGAGAAAATGTTACGAATTCTGCCGGTGGGTTACACTGCCTTGCCAAGCTTGTCCAGAGAAGGGCAACAGAGCTGGGGAAGGGTCTGGAGCACAGGTCTGACGAGGAGCGGCTGAGGGAGCTGGGGGGGTTTAGTCTGGAGAAGAGGAGGCTGAGAGGAGACCTCATCACTCTCTACAACTGCCTGAAAGGAGGGTGCAGTGAGGTGGGTGCTGGGCTCTGCTCTAAAGTTACAAGTGATGGGACAAGAGGAAATGGCCTCAAGTTGTGCCAGGGGAGGTTTAGGCTGGAGATTAGAAAAAATTGCTTCACTGGAAGAGTGCTCAGGCATTGGAACAGGCTGCCCAGGGACATGGTGGAGTCACCATCCCTGGAGGGGATCAAGAAACGTGTAGATGTGGTGCCTGGGGACATGGGTTAGTGGGTTGGGTGGGGTTGGGTTGATGGTTGGACTTGATGATCCTTGAGGTCTTTTCCAACCTTAATGATTCTATTCTATTCTATGATATCCCACAAGGAGGTGGTTGGAAACATGTGTGGTGTGTGGGGGGTGTGTGCTCTGCAAGGGAAACGCAAGGGCCCAGCTCTGTCGCCAAACAGCTTCAGAACAACAGAGTGTGCAGCAAGCAGCAGAACAACCCAACCGTGAGAAGAATTTTGTCTTCCCTTGGAGATGGAAGAATTAAAAAAAAAGGTTTTGGTGAAAGCTGGTCATCCACATGAAGAATGGGAAATAAAACTGAAGTTGTCTCCATCAGCTGTGCTCAGCAAAGGCTGCTCTTGTGCAAAGTCTGTCCTCACCCTGCACACATGCTGATCAAGTCCCTTGCCAACATCTGCATCCGTGGGCACGTTGTGAGATGCGGCTGCTCTTGCTGCACATTTCTCCCCTTCCAGCTGTGTGCAATTCACTTACGGCCAACCCTGACTGCCTACTCCTGCTCCTGTCTGTTGTTCGTGCTGTTCGTGTGGAAGGAAATGCAGGACTGGGGGCAAGGATAGGTGATCTGAAATTGTAACGTGGCTACAACTTGTTTTACCGGGCCAGCTAGTTGTCCAATTTTAGTTTTAAATTCCAAGCATACTTGATAGGAGACTGGAAGAGTGAAATACAAGGCGTCCCTCCGAGTGGCCCAACTGAATCAATCCCAGGGCAGTGCCGCAGGGCTGACGATGCTGCCTTGGTCCCACATCGCTGTGGCTCAGCTCCTGC
>NW_010098904.1:74103-81416 GCF_000699245.1 Pterocles gutturalis
CAGGGGGGGTGGGCATTGCGCACTGAGAGTGGGCTTAGAGTCTCTTGTATAACAATAGGTTCACAAAGCCAGGGGTTTTTTATTGTGTCTTTTTACTGTCGTTTTAACTGAAGCAACCGTCAAAATGATCATCGGTTTAATTTTTTTAGTGTTAATGGTTTTTTATAAGCCAGTGAAAAACTCCAGGCAAACGTGAAAAAAACAAAGCTTTAATAAGAATTTAGGCTATTTTTTAATCTTTAGCAATTCAAAATACTTTTTGTTCTTTTAATAATTTCAACATAAAAACTCGCAGTTGTGAAATGCCAACAAGCACCGTTGCAGAGTCCAAAGCTGGCAGCACACCTAGTGTGTGGTGTGGGAGAACCTGTGGAGTCTGCGGATGAAATCCTGCCAGAAGTAGTTTGTGGTGCTGTTCAGCAGCTTTATCATATTCATAACTATTGCTTCTCCCTTAAGGTATGAGCAAAAATCAAATCTGTTTGGGTTTATTTTTTAATACGCAAATCGGAGGTATTCACTAAGTGCTGCTGAATTGGGGGTGAGAGACCCCCAGGGAGATGCTCGCTGTGTAGTTCTGAAGACAAAAATTGCTGCAGGCATCTCAGAGAAAACAACCATCAAAATTCTGCAGGTATATACACGAGCTACTTCCAAAACTGTCTATTGCTTCTGAATGCCAGCCACGACCAATCAGCCGGGAAGCACAGGCTCCAGTAATTTTAGTGAATTTTTTTGTCATTTTAAGTGTTTCCAACCCAACCCCAATGTTGTATCACCGTGTTATCTGTGCTTGCAGTCATAATTTATCAAATCACTGGTAGGTGATATAATATTTTTCAGATATAAACCTTTCCTCTTTTTCGAAATGGGAATATATTTCTAATAATGATGAGGCTGCTGGATAAAATCACGTTAATATGTATGTGGCCATTCCCTTCTGCTGCTCCCTACCGCAACTCTTGATGGGAAATCAAGCTCACTGTCAGTTACTGTCGGCGGGGAAGAGCTGAGCTCTGGATTAATGGAGACACATCTCCTGTGATTTTGTGTTTGCTTCTGCCAGGGTCCTTTGCTGTTCGGATACCGTGATTGCAAGGAAGTGAAGTGTGTTGTCCAACAGTTTTTCCTAACACACCATCGTTCTGCACCGCGTGGCACCTATTGCCAGAGAGCCCTCACCCACGGCAGCAGGGGCCGGTCTGTTTGCCGATGCTCTAGCACTCCTCCATGTCCACTGCTGCTTCCACACCGGGCGTCACTGGCCCTCAAACTCCTCTTTTAGAACTATTGGTCCTATTTACCCCCTTAATAAATATGCCATGTCTGAGCAGATCAAGCCATCCACATTTTGGAAGGGAAAATAATAATTTTTTTTTTTTCTTAGATGGATGCAAGGAGGCTCCAGAATGCAGAATGATCTGCAAAAACATATAGACCTGGATGTAGCTGGTGGTGTGTGCCTGAACCTCCCTGAGCTGCCTGGCCTGGGCCCTTTGGGCTTGCTGCTGTCTCTTGCAAATTTTACAGAAAGCGTCGCCTGGGGTGTGTGCGCGACAGGGAGACCGACCATGTCCAGACGTGAAGGGAGGCGACGGTGCAGAATGGTTCCGCTTCCCCAGATGCACCCACCCCATCTCTGGGAGTGCTGCCCCAGGGCAGAGGTTCTGCAGGGGAACAAAGAGAGGAGAGGCGTTGGTCAGAAACCCTGTGGGGGAGACGGGCTTGTGCCTCCTCAACTGCAACAGGAAAAGGCTGGTAAGGAGAGAGCTGGTCTGTAACTAGATCAGGGTGTAGAACTGGGGAAAAAGCCAAACAAACTCTGAGATGCACACTTTCTTCCTATGAACGGGGGGAATAAAACCCCCAAATCTAGAAAAAAGCTAAACAAATAACCTAAGTTGATAGCAGTGGTTGTAGTGTGAGATTTATACCTGGTTAACCTGTAAATCCTGTGAATGGCTTGTGAATGGTTTTTGCTTGATTCTCTATTTTCCAAATTTCCAGGCGCAATTGTTACTTTGCACACCATAATGCAGGGAAAATATCTTTCATTTTCAGTAAGAATTTTTGTATGTTTACCTGAACAAAATATATTTTTTTTATCAGCTGTATGCTCAATTAATTCTATACATTGTTAGCAGATGCTCATCCTTAAGCAATGATGGTACGTGGGAGCAGGCAATTTCTTTGCTGGAGATTGTATTGATTGTTGTGTGTTGTTATTGCGTTATGGCATTGCATACCTGTTCAGTCCTAGCTGTTTGCCCTGCCTTCATCTGTTTTCTACACAGATGTTATTTTCATTCCCGGTGTTATTGAAGTCAATGCGTTCATTGAAGCACGACTGGACAGATTGTTTGGATTTTCTGGTCTCACAAAAACTGGACAAAAAAAAATCATTGGGTCTAAAGGTGCCTTATGGTTACTTACCGGTCTTATAGATGCTCAGTAACTGAAAGGAAGTCAGAGCAGCCAGAAGGTGTTTACAGACCTGATCCGACGGCGATGCCCTTCCTGAAGTGCAGAGGTAGGTTAGATCTCAATCACCTACCGCAACGCCGCACTGCACAGCCTGTGTCCCTTCAGATGCACACATTAAAAAAAATAAATCTTTCTCTTAGGGCATTAAAAATACAGTACGAGACACAACTTACAAAGTGTGAGCTAAGGCAAGAGCAGTGGGGAACCTCCCTGCCCGTGATTCCGTGGGAGCTGGCACACCAGCCGCCCTCTTCCCCAGCAAACATGCCACAGCAGCATCGCTGGCTTCTGTGTTTTCACACTCGAGGGTGGTCCAGGATCTGCTCTGTGCTTCCTGGGCAGACCCAAAGCGCAGGGCACTGCAGAAACCTCTCCTGGAGCTAATCACGATGAGCTAACATCCCTGGGAATTTTTAGTGTAAGATTAAAAAAACCAAACAACTTCATCTTCCTTCCAAGGAAAGGGAAGCAGGAAACATGACGCAAGAGAAGAGCTAATAAGAAGGAAACTGCAAACCCATCCTGATGAGCACAAGCTGCTGCAAAGCTTTGCCCCTGCTGCTGCCAACGCATTGCCTGTCTCTGACAGGTGACGGCTCTCTGCAGCGATGTTGATCAGTACAAGGAAACGTCCAGAAGTGACCAGCCCAGAAACCACTGCACAACCAGGTACGTGTTTCAGAGACCTCCTCCTGAGAGGTGATGGTGAACTCCTGCAAGCACAGCCATCGAGGTGCCACCGCCCAGCTGTGCCGGTGACTCCTGCTGCCGGGGCAGCCGTGTCCTCTCCAGCCACGTGAAGGTACAGCGGGGACAGGGAGGTGGTTAGCCAAGGAGAGTGAACACAAGGAGAAGGTTTCCTCTCTAGAAACACACCAGTGCAACAGGCATCAAAGAGGGAATGGAATGAATTGACTTAAGGGACGCCGCTGTGCTAAAAGCAGATCAGTGCAATGTGAGTGCGAGTGTATTTGGAAGGTGCAAATGAAAAGGTGTTGGCATCAGAGCAACGAGGGTCAAGGAGAGCTCTGAAAATGAAGAGTGGGAGACAAATCGACTTCTCTTTTGGTGAAGCTTGATTGTTTGCAATTGTGGTTGGATGTGGTGGCTGGGAGAACTCCAGCTGGAATGTGAAGGATTAGTTCACATTTTGACGAGCTAAAGTAACGTTCTGAGATTATTTTTCTGTTTCTTCTGTCTCCCCTTGTAAACATCTTAGCAAATTTTAAATAGAAAGACAGGTCTGGAGATTATTCCTTTAAAAATGAAAGCCAATCTTTAGAGCATCCTATTTCTGGCTGCCTTCTTACTGGACTGCTGGTACCTAAACACCTGGTGTGTGCTGGTGCTCAGCTGGTGACACTGACAGGCAGCCAGTGTCACATCTGTGACACCACGTTCCCTTTCACCCTGCTCTAGGGTTTTCAGGTGGGATCCATTCCCCAGCGAACACATCTGTTGGACACAGACTGAAACCTGCAGGAATTTGTTAGTGGTTGGCTGCAGCAGGTCTCACAGGAGCTAAAATGTGCAGCAGGCTCTTGAGTCCCAGGCCAGTGCATCAGGGAAAGCAAGGTCTGATGCATGAAGGTGTCTTGCTGTTTCTTCCAGACCATCAGTGGTAGAAATTATAAAACCATGGCAAACCATCCCGACATCCCAGAACATCTCTGAGATGTTTCCCTGCGCATCGCCGCTGCTCTCGCCCCACTTGCAGACAGCAGTCCCAGCTCTTCTCAGGGCAGCACAGGCACCCTGGTGAGCCAGGGCTGCAGTGAGCAGGTTGCAGGGTATGCTTATTATCTGGAAAAATGAGGGGAAAAAAAAGAACATAGAGGCAGGATCACATAATAGACAGTTACACTTCACCTGACGGGAAGCCAGAAAGTGATCTCCCTGTTTTGAGCTCTGCCCAGCCATAGGTTTCCATAAACTCTTAGCAAGAAAATGAAAGCCAGCAGCTTAATAGCTTAAGCGCAAAGCTCACTGTCAAATCCAATCCTTCGGACAAGTGGCAAGAAAGTCTTCGGAGATGATGGCAAATTTTACATCTGGGCAATTTCCTGCTCAACTTCCATTATCCTTTGGTGAGTTGCTTTACTTGCCTTTGTATCTTTCTACTGCTCATCCTGTTTCCTGAAGTAGGAATTAATGTATAAGGTAGAAGGGCCGGCAATATGCTGAGGGCACCCACAACCGATCGTTGGAAAGCTTTCCTCTGGGGTGACTGGAGAGAGCGGAGGAAGTCTGTCGGTCTGGGAATGCACAAGCTGTTGCTTTCTTGCTGAAAACGCAAAGTATCCAATAGATGGAGTTAAATAATGCATGCCAGTCAATCACGTTCTTCCAATTAGCGACCGGGGGATGTGGAGATATCCGAGTGATAGCCCACGAGGCTGTTACACTTTCCTGCATCTCCATTCCCACCTGCCTCCGTTGTGCCCACGCACAGACGCTCTCCCCCGTATTTTGCTCCAGGACCCCACCTCTGTGTGTCATCCAAACAAGGAGCAGATTGCCACAAAGACGGACAGCCCTGGCGTGAGATGGGTTACTGACACTGGCGAGCAGGCTGGCAGTGCTGGATCCCATTCACAGAATTCAATCCACTTTCCTCCCGTCTTCCCTGGCTCTTCCCAGTCCCAAAATCTCTCTGGGAACCTCCCCACCTGCCATGTCTTAGAAAGAGCTCTTCTCAGGAGATTCTGCGTCTTCGCTCATGGGTATCCAGGGCATTTTTGCCTTTTGGCAACTAAATTCAAGTTAAATAAAATGAAAGGAGTAAAATGAGCACCATAGATTTAAAAAAATAAAGGAATAAAAAAGAATGTATGTTCCAGAGTGTCGTGAGCTTTAGCTGATTTTCTTCAAAACCATTCCAGCCCTCTAGTTACTGTGTTAGTTTCCTTTCCAGCCCACCTTCCTAATGCCAGGGCAATGAGAACACCCACTCCCAAACTACTCATCTTTGGGTTTATTATCCAGACCAGCATAGATACATATCTCCATAAAATACTATGAATACGTTCTTACATACATTTTTCACAAACTTTTTCAGAGAAGAGTCAGAACTGTTCTGCTGGCATCCACCTGAAGCCTCAGCCACTGAGCTCTTGTCTCCAAAATCTGCAGCAATCAAGCAGGAGTGCCTCCCATGGGCTGTATTCACTAACCAGCCCCTTCAGGCTCCGTCTCTGCTCCCCCAGTCCAGCTGCCGCGGCTGTTGCAGGTGTTGATGTGCTTGCAAGGAGCTGGTAAGGGTTTTGTTTGTGTGTGTGCTTTGCGGACGCAGCCTGTTGTGCAGGAAGAACCTCTTGGTTTGCTTTGGGTGTTGATCAGCCCCATCTGATGGACAAGCAGGCAGTGATCCGGGGGGGGGCTGCAGGGCAAGGGACGGGGTCCTGCACCGCTCAACAGCCAGCATCTCCCCACTCCTGTAGATTTTTTTTTTTTTTCCAGAAATATGGTTTTGGTCTTTACTTTTGCAAAGAAGTGCTTTACTTCTCAGGTAGAGAAGTTGGTGCTGTTCCTTGCAGTGAACAAATGAACTTTTACTGGGCTAACTACCAGGTGGTGCTGGTGTGCAGGTTCCCTGGGCTGCCGCACCCCGGAGCACCCAGCACCCGTCACGCTGTGCCAGCGCCTGCTGATGCCTTGGCGGCAAGTTGAACTTCACCCAAAGTGACTTTGAATCCTCCCGCCTTTGAGGCCAGCCCTTTGGGGCCAGCTGGTTCAGTCCTTGGGCAGCACAGCCTCAGTTTCCCTTTGGATGGCAGTTGCAGACATGACAGTGGCAGGTTTCGCTCCCAGAGCTGCACGGCTGGCACGTTCCCACAGCAGCCGGGTCAGGCTCCAGCAGCAGTTAACCAGCTCCTCCTTATCAGTAATTATTTTCCATCACTCTCGCCTCTAACCTTTTCTTAAATGACAAGGTTTCTCCAGCCAAGGTGTTAATTTCCAGCTCCCAGAAAGCCCCTGCTGTGTGACTGGTACTTAGGGCATCACTCACTACCTGCTGGAGAAGAACCGTGCTCTGTAATCTGACAGCCCAGAAATGAAGCTGTTCGGCGTCAAACAGCACTTTTGACAAACTCGCCGGATGAAAGTCTTCTTCCTTTGGTGTGACATTTCACCACATCTTTTTCTTCAATATTTCTGACATTTTTCCCATTACTGTGATGGTGTTCTAAGGCAAAAATAAATGAATACTTTGTTCTCATGAAGAGGAGGAGGAGGGAACGCAATGAAGATTAGAGGAAGGAAAGAGCGGATATTGTAGCGGCCAAACGGGAGATGCAGGACTGAGGACTGGTGCATGTGTGGATGTGATAACAAATATCATGAACGCTGACAGTTTAAGATCAACTCTGCAATGGGATTATCTGGAAAAATAGCACCCTACCAACACAATATGGACGAGTTCTCAGATGGGGGATTCATTTCTGGGTTCCTGAGTGGTAGTGGCTCAGTTTCTGGTGTGTTCCATCAGAAAGCCAGCTGTGGGGTAGGTGGTACATAATCACAAACATAACACAAACCTGTAAAGCCATTCTAGCTTGTGTTTTGAGACATCCTGCATTCTCCCAGCCATCTTCTATTTGATGATTATTTTTAATATCCAGTTAGGGAATATATCCCTAAAATATTTTTTCTGATTGAAAAATATTATCTGTTAATACTGCAGATAAATTCATTACACTTTATTCCTCCTTTTATTGAGACAGTGTTTAGACATTTTTTTCACGTGCAATGTAATGCTATGTGACCGGGGTTAGGGCAGTTTTTTGTTGTTAATTTTAACTATATGTCTTAAAGTTTCTAGCAGGAAT
>NW_010098904.1:81429-89292 GCF_000699245.1 Pterocles gutturalis
ATTAGGTTCTGTAATTAGACCTCCTTCTGTAATGAAATATTGATAACATATACCAGCAGGATATTGACCATTTTTCAGAAGTTTTATATTAAAAACCTATTTGTCCATGTATGTATGTGGACACACACACATATATAAACATATAAATATATATATATGTATACTTCTATTTAACATCTCTTTTTTTTTTCCCCTGAAGCTGGAAGCCAGCTGGTGTGAAAGCCGGGGAGGGAAGCCAGCTGCCTGGCTGCAGGTCGCTGTGTCAGATTTTCACCCTTATTCCATTAGCTCCTTCCGATTTTGCTCAAACCGGGACAAAATCTGTGCAGCACATGGAGTCCCCACCTCAGCCACGAGTGATCCCCGTCCAGACTCCGGAGTGGCTCTCCCAGGGAGCAGTTGCTGCAAAGCCTTCACCTCCCGCGTCCTGGGCAAGCTCTGGGGAAACGCTGGCGCTAGGATTGCCACGCCGCTCTTTCCTCTGCTCGTGCTGTTTACATTAATTTTCTAAGCACATCACCCTCCAGGAAATGCAGCAGAACTAATTTCAATAATCACTTTTGTCGTATTGATTGCAAACGCTTTTTATGTTCCCAAAATTTTGATTAACAAGAAAGTAAAACCAAAGAGTTACTCTGTGTATAATATTCTCTCTATTTTTATTGACCCTAATTGCTCATTGATTTTCCTGCGTGAACAGCTGTGACCATGGCCAGGGAAGCCTCCTCACATTCCTGGCTGTCACATCTCGTGATTCGTCTCGTGAGTTCATCAGCTTTTATTCAAATGCTCATTTTTTCTGGAGTAGTTGCTTTTTGCTGCGTTGTGTCACAGAAGCTGTGGCTGTAAAGGAAGCTCAGAATTTACCCCCAGCCCAGCCAGAGTCCATCGTGTCCAACATTTTCACAGTCATCAAAAAGTCAAGAGCAGTGACTCCTGTGGCATCCGTGGATGCTCACACTCCCCAGCAGCTCAGGCTGCCGAAGGAAGGTTTTGGTCAATGCAAACATCAGACTTCTTCAGCTCATAAAAGGCGGGTTTGTGGAAACTTGGCCACTGAGATGTTGTACCTTCCCCAGGGAGTTTGTTGTACAGAGAGAAAATTCCAGCAGCCTAGCAATGGTGAAACAACTGCTGCTGGTACTTTGGGAACATACCCTTTCAATTTTTTCTTTCACTTTAATAACCAGTTTGAAATTTTATTTTGTTTAATGTCATAAATTTTCATACAGAACTTACAACTGAAATAAAAATACAGCCTTACTTTTTTCACTAAATTTTAACTCGCAAAGTTTTTTTTTTTACATATCCCTGTGCCTAAACATCTTATTTCAGGGTTTTTTTTCTTGTTTATTAAATACTCCAGTGGTTTGGGGCTATTCAAGAAGTTTTCTGTGAGCACAGCAATTGTGAGGCAGACACAGCAGAACCGCATCCTAAGTGGGACCTTAGACACCCCAATTTGGGGAAAAGAAGCAGAAAAGTCGCAAAACGGAGCTACAGAGTGATAGTGAAAACCTTGAACACTGTCTTGCAGGAAAACTGGAGATGTCTCACTCTTTTTGGCTGGACAGAAGAGGCTGGTACCCGAGAGCACGCCTGGGGGGGACGGCAGGAGCAGGGCTGGAGCCAGCTGCTGCGCATTGTGGTGTTCTTCACGAACTCCTGCACCGACCGCAATAGTTCTGAAGCATTATGGCCCAGGAGAAGCTGTGCAGCAGCAAGTGACGGGATGCTTTAAGGCTGGATTGTGTGCCATCGGTACCGGGAGAGCCTGGGCTGCGGTATCTGCAGACAGCAGAAGTTAATCCCTGCTGCCGAGCGCTTCCACCTTGGAGTGCTGCAGAAGCTCAGCCTTGCTTTCCTGCCGCGTGGCATTTCAAATCACACACATAGAGCTGAACAGCTAAAATCGGAGCTCTGAGCTTTCATGTGGTATACATCCAGAGTAATTTATCACCAGAGGCTGAAGGATATGAAACAGTTTTTGGTCAACACTGGATTGATTTAAATATTTTGAACATGCTTAATGGAGTTTAAATTATTTTTAGCACAGGCTTAACTGCTCTAATAGGATAGGAAAATTTTGAGGAACTTAGATACAAGAATAATTTATAGGGCTGCTCTATGCTGTGATGCACAGTACATCATTGTGAATGGATGGAAATGATTTTTACAACTCCTCCACTTGAGGACTCGTATAACAATGCAAACTGCTTTTGAAGGACAGCAGGTGAATTTAACTCTGTTTGTATCAGTGCACTCATGATTTAAAGTTCTTAAATGGCAAAAACCAATTTTTTTTTTTCTACCAGGAGTGTTTTAAATCACCTTAACTAGCAGCAGAGATTTATTCCAGTTTGCAGGTTCCCGTGAGTGGTGCTGTAGAATACAAAAATCATTCCTGTAGCACATCACAGATCCCCAGGGATGGGTCAAACGAGTGGGATTTCCAGGTTTTTTTGTCCCATTGTCCCCACGAGCACCAGGACAGCAGCGCTGCCAACACAGCAGTGCCCGCACAGCCCGCAGCACGGTGGCCGGCTCTGCCCGGGCTGTCCAGATGCCTGTGTCTCATGTCAAAAAAGGCATCTGCACCCCCCAGCCCCTGTCCCCCGGCTGCAGCGGGGACACAGCTCCCCAGGGAGCAACCCGGAGAGGGCTCGGCTGCTGCAGCGCTGCCAGCAGAAGGCAACAGCTAAAGAGGAGGAAAACCTGGGGCTTGCCTAGGTGAGGATTAGAGAGAGGGATGTGCCTGAAATCTGATTTCTTGCTGAAGCTCCTGAAACTTGCGGTTTGGCTTGGGTGAAGCCTGAAGCTGGGAGTGCAGGTAACTTTGTGAAATGTGGATAAGTTGTTTTTTCTTTTTCTCCTTTCTGTTCTTTGCTCCCGTGTATGTGCATGTTTTCTTGCAGCTGTTTTGTATCCCCCTGCAGTGGCTCTTCCCAGCTGTTCTGACAGCGGTCCCTTTGCGGGAGCTGATGGCACAGCCAGTGCTGGCCACCAGTGCCTCCCAGCAGCGGTCCCGGGGTCACCACCCGCGACTGCTCAGAGGATCCGCACTCCAGGGATGGGAGCAGAGGCTGCCAGTGCTCCTGTCCACCCAGAACTCCTCCGTTATCGCTGGAAATGGGGCTGTGGATACGCGGGGAAGGAGCGTGCCAGCTAACCTGTGCTGACAGGGAGCAAGGGCACCCGGGTTCACCCACAAGCCAACGTGCGAGGAGACTCCTGGAAAATGGCAACTACAGGAGTGGATTCCAGGTCTTTTCTCCTGCTTACTGATCTGTTGTAATTTAAAAAAAATATTCTGTTCAAGCAAGCAGTATGTTCCTGTTACACAGGATGGAGCACTGCACCAGGTCATCGTTAACGTATGTCTCCCCAGAAAGCAATGGCTTTTGGTTGGAGCCATCAGAAGATGAAGAACATCCCCTGTCACAGGGTTCCTCTTAAAGACTCTGTTTTACACCTGCTTTGACCATCCCTGAATGCAGTGCCTCAGTACTTTCAGAAAGGAACCTTTCCAGAGATTTAGGAGGCTTAATTCCAGCAGGCAAAGGCAGGAGAACCAATTCAAAATTCATCTTCCAAATTAGAAACACATTTTCAACAGCGAGGTTGATCAAACAGAGAACAAACTGCTATGGAAATGGAGCAGAATCTGCCCATTGGCATCACTAAGTCGGGACAGATTTCCCTTTAGGATGCTATGCTTGATCTAAACACAACCTGTCAAGTGTGACACAGGGCAAGTGCTGGAATCAAATCCCCTGTCACCCAGCGGAGGTCGCATCAGCTGAGATCACAGTTCCTTCCTACAGGACATCAAGGCAGAAGACAGTTCCCGCCGCTCCTCCTGCCTGACAAAGCTCCGGGTGCTGTGACTCACCGCTCACATCTCATCTCCAGGCCTGTAACAGAAAGACTGTCTGGTTCTGGGGTTGTCAGGGTTTTTTCCCTTTTCCCATGAACATTTTGGAGGAGCAGGCAGGAGGAATAGCTGCACTGTGGGGCAGACCGGCCGCTGGCAAGCAGACGTAGAAATGACACGTGTCTACAAACCCCAGGGCACCTCGGGAACCTTGCAGCATCCCCCAGGGAGCTGGGGCTGCGGCTTGGGAAAGGCCATGGCAAAATCCTCTCCCGGCTGGGACACCTCCTGCCATCTCCCTCTGAAGGAAACAAACACAAACTAGCAGACTTTTATGTTACACTTTTAATGCCATTTTCCTGCATGCACCAGTGCAGTGGGGGAAATGGAAAGCAATGCAGCAGAGGTTTCAGTTCTACAAGGAGTGCAAATGTATAGGACTGCTGGATCTCAGATTCTGCCTGTTCCACACAACAACTGCACAACTACTGACTGACTTTCTCCATATTTCTATATTGTCATCTTTTTTCCTGAATTTCCCACATCTGTAGTTATCTACTCCCCCTGTGCTGTGCCTTTAGGACTGGCATTGACAGGTTCATGCCCTTCTCGATTGCCTGTGGAGCTCCCCAAGTGCCTGAACAGAGGGGCACCTTCTAGATAAAATAATTATAATCACATCAAGATAAATACTCATTATGCAAATAGCACTAACAACAAATAGAACCTTTCCATTTAAAGGCTAAATGATGGACTTAATGATGAGTGATACAGACTAATTACAGGTTTCATACTTCATTAGCGTCAAAACACAAAAATGCTTTAAGGCAAGACAAACTGGGCAGAGCAGCCCTGCAGCTCCGGGTGCCAGCCTGCCCACCAGCGGCACGTGCAGAGGAAATCCTGGGTTTGTGCTCTTCCTCTCCTCATTTTTCAACCCCTATTTTCGAAGGTGTGAGAGCTGGCATCCACACACCAGCGATGCAGGGGCTGGCTGGAGCAGCCTTGCTTGGGCTGGCAGGACTGGCGCAGCCTGTGCTCCTTGTGCCCGTCCATCGCCACACGCATATCATGTACACCACAGCTCTGCTAAATTATTGATGGGACTGCTTCAGCAGGTGAAGCTGTTCTCGCCAGGGGGCAAGGCCAAGCCGATAAAATCGTTGCACAGCGGCAGCGCAGCCTGTCTCACTGCCTCTCTTCTAGAGGGTACCCGCTGCATTGAACCCTCCCAGTACTGAGGAAGATCATCAGGAACACACCGTTAGCTTTATTCCAACACTTTTTGGCCATGCAGGTGAAGGAAAGCTGCTGAATTATTGTAAAATTTTAAGTTAACTCTGGAATGTTGGGTAGCTCGGCAATAGATGGAAGGTCGTAAGGTGTAGTAAATGTTTAACCATAACTCCAATGGTTTAGGAACAGAGCAATCAGGTGAGGAAGGCCATCTGCAAGCATTCATCAACAAATTAGCCAACCTTGTAAGAGTACAAAGACGAGAAAATTAATTGAGGAAAAGGGACCCTACTGCACAGAATCAGAAGAAAGTTCATCTGGCACGTAAAGATTTCTTACTTCACCCCTGGACTGCCAAAGCCCCCCTGGAAAGAACCTCTGCACATGAGCTAAAGGATATTTGCACATATTAATGAGTTCCAGGAAACCTTATGTTTGTGTAAATAATTCCAGGGGATTTACTGAATATGTAGAAGTTTGCAACATCTATTCTCTGCAATTTTGCTCGTTCATTCGTTACAGCTACAAACTCTGACTGGTGAGTTAATTTCTTTGATCCACAGGTAAGACTCAGGGTTTTCTTTGCTTGTCTTTATTTGGGTATGTAAGCTAGTGTAAGGGTAGAAAGTTAACCACAAAGTTAACAAAGAAACAAACGACACAGGGGGGTTGCTGGAACTGAGACCTGTTGAAGGAAATACCTGCCAGCTGCAGCATCGGCATTCATTGCTTCAGCTAGAGTGTAAGGTCCTGGAAATGCAGGATATGAAATGAAAGGGTCACCTGCCCTCTCTCACCCTAGTGTTTGTGGCCATATGTACATGCACACTACTTTAAACTTCCTAAAAGAGAAGAAAGGGTGCAAAATGCTGCTCCCAAAATTCACTGACATTAATGAGGGGTGGTTTAATTGCCACCATGGACCAGACAGGTAAAAACTTTACAAAATTCCTACACTCAGCAGCTTCCTGGGGCAAGCAGTTAAGGAGTCTTTTTCATAGTGTGTCTGAAAAAAAGTATTTATTTTGGTATATTTTGATGGGAACAACAAGGATAATCATTAAACTCATCAGATTGTGATGTGTCCTTTTGTGTGTATTCGTTCCTCTTAGCTGAAGAGCAGGACTGTGTAACTCAGCTGTTTTGTTATCTGTCTGTCTGTCTATCTATCCACTATCTATCTATCCATCCCTCTATCCATCCATCTATCTACATACCTACCCATCCAGGTACTTACCTATCTGCATATTTTAGGTACAGGACACCTACAAAGAGACGTATCACATGGAAGATCCAAGGGAGAAATTTGAAGCAATAAAAAAGTTTCCTCTCCATGTAACCAGAGCTCTCCTGGTTTCCCTGAGCACACAGACGTACGGGTCCCTCTCCCCAGCCAGAGCAGCCGGGGCACGTGCTAGAGATCACCATGAGTGGGAACTGCAGGCCGGGCTGAGGAGGGCTGCTGTCAGTCAGAGGCTCTGCTGGTTGGGATCAGCTGTGGCTGGTGCCGTGGGGCTCCAGGAGCAGCTCTGAACTCCATCCAGAAGGAGCCTCTCCTGCTCACCCCCACCTTAGGGGTGGCAGCACCTGGTGCCATCTGTCCTGTGGCTGCAGGGAACTCTGCGGGCTGCAGGATCACCCTGCAGAGCTTTACGAGCCGAGTGACCGTAAAGGTCTGCAGGAGGCACAGCAGATAATCCCCAGATCCAGACTGGTCCCCTTCCTGCCAGGATGCTCCTGCCGGGCTGCCCCCCGCTGCGGCCCGGGACCAGCATCAGGAGCAGAACTGCAAACTCTGCCGGGCTTTCAGTGGGCCAAGGGAAATCTCCTGCATGACGAGAGGATCCGCCTGGAGCTTTGCTGAGAGATCCGCCTGGCTGAGAGGAACCCTGCCAGCCTGGAGGTGCTGTGTTTGGGAGAGGAGGCTTGACTCAGTCCTGTCACACCTGTGGGAAGCGATGTCAAACGTGATGTGAACAAGGACCAGCTCTCGTGGCCTGTTTTATGGGGTATTATTGGAAAAGTAGGGTGACACAGCTTGTAAGAAGATACATCCTTTACTACTTGCAGTGCCTGTCCATAAGACAGACTGCCATTTAAATTTTTAAAAACACTGATTTTAAAAAAAAAAATTAAAGGCAAATAAAGAAAGAAACATAGTGCAGAGTCACTGCTAGCTGCATCCCAAATGTAGCCTTATTTATAGGAGATGCTGTTGCAAAAACAAACCTTCAGATAGTTCGGAGGGAAAGGCAAGCCTTAGGGAAACATTAATTACTCACTGTTGTAGCTTATTTTTATTACCTTGTCCTGTTACTCTTCTTTGTTAGGCAATATCTCTAAAACTTTGATAGTGATGATGCACAAATCCTCAAATTTCTATAACATGTATGAAAATGCTGTCTCAGAAAGCCTGTAGCACATCCCAGGGAGCAGAGAGCTGCCCTGGAGAGAGCTGCCCTTCTGCTTTGGTGTGAAACGAACCAAAAAGTCCTCTCTGATCTGCACTTCCCCAAGCTACAGGGTTACAGAACAGACCCAGCACCTGGGAACATTTCAAATCTTCTTTCCCCATTCAGAGTTTAACCCTTTGAGACAGAATTAATTGCTTTCTACTTGGGGGGGGGGAGGACAAAAAAGCTAGTGGTGCTTTTTAACTTTTGAACTTTCCAAGGGGTATGTGGGCAATTGGTGGGAAACCTGTCCAGTTACATTTGAGAACTTATATATTTATAATTCTATAAATATATATT
>NW_010098905.1:0-9819 GCF_000699245.1 Pterocles gutturalis
TTCCCAAAAGCCTTTCAGGGCAGCTACCGCCTCTACCGTTTTCCTCCCGAAAACCAAAAAAACAAACCCGCCGAACTACATCCCTAGTTGGGTATCAAACGCTGCATGCCTGTCTCTCGCTAGCGATGACTGAAAACGTGGGGGTATTGAGGAATAGCGTGTGTTTTAAGGACAGACGAGCTGCGAGGAGCACAGGGAGGATCCCAGCTTTGCTGAGGTTTAGTAAAGTAGGTAGTTACAGCAAGGGCTTTGGTAAAAATAGCTGTGTGTCTGCTGCCCTTGAAACAATTGGTACTACTGGTCCCTCTTGCGAAGAGCTGCAGCATGTTACTGCCACAGCCCTTGTCAAGTCTTTACCTATCTCTTCTTGCATACTTCTGCTAATACGTATGCTGGCATCTGCAGTTCTGCCCTTGAAGTCAGGCATCCGGGCATGATACTGGAATTTTCAGTTTTCAAAGTAATGCCATTGATTGACATAATAATAATGTCCTTTCATTATTATCTTGTATCTGCACATTAGTTCTGCAGAGTGCACCAAAGAAAAAAGGAAAAATGCCCACTACTTTTCCTCCCAAGAAAACAAAATAAAAGTTGTAAAACTTTTATTCACTCTCTGTGTAAGTGGGAGGAAAATACTCTTTTAACATCTCTTGTTGTATTATATCTTGCTTTTGGGAGCTTGCAGGAAGATGACAAAGGACTGTGTGTGCCCTTAGGTTTAAGGATATCCAAAACCCCATAAAAGTATTTCAGAGAAAAGCTCTTGGAACAGACAGAAGTTTTGCATGTGTAGAAGGGTTTCCTCGCATAATAGTTGCCAAGGATACAGCATCCAGCGAACAGAGCTCTGCCTAATGCACAAAACCCTTGGAAGCTCTTGGTGCGCTGGGTCAATTCTGTTTTCATGTGCTCAGTCGTCCCCAATTCAGAGACTGGTCCCATTGTTTTCAAGGGAGGCTCTTTTTTGAGCCAGAACTATTTAAAAGATGGGTAGGATGGATTCTGACAGCTAATGAAGTAAATAAAAAGATAGTTTTAAATGTGTTTTTACAGTTAATGCAACTTTCCTTTCAAGGGTATTCCACTGTGTTGTGTTTTGCTTTTACTTTGCTTTGAATACTGTCCTGACGCTTTTTTTTAATAAGCCTACACTAACCCAAAAAACCCCAGGGTTTAGTGTTTTAGGAGCCACCCAAACTCCATGGCCACTTCTATAAGTGTAACTCCTGCCCAGTGTTTCAGTGTGCAGAATGATTCAGAAGTTTGTTTAATGTTTGGAAACTGGACTTAGAGCCTATGAATGAAAGAAGGCTTAAGTCTCTACAGGTGCTGTGAACCTGGCTACTGAAAGATAACTGTGCTAAAGGCAAGTCCTGTTCCAGTGGATCGCTAATCTAAGGTTCTGACTCTTGCATACATTTTTGCTGTTTTAATGATGTGGGCAGGCTCAGTGAAATCTACTTACGTGGTTACAGTTACCTTTGTGTTTGCAGGACCTATTTCTAGAATCTTTAATTATGTCTCTTGTCACCTCTTAGCTTCTACAAAGAAAAAAAAAAAGGTTTGATTAGACATGTTTACCTTTACTAACTACTGAAAGCTTGGTTCTTTGTGTGCACTTGCAGTTAGTGCATCCTCTCTGTGTTTGTGTGAATTTGTAGAAGCAACTGATTTGTGTCGCTTTTTAAGGACAGGCTTTCCGTTTTCGTTTTTGGAGGTGGGGATATTCTTTCTGCAGCTTTTCCTCAAGACTGTAGTCACCTGGTCTCTAGAAGATCACCACATTCTTTGAGAAGGATTTTGCTCCATTTCTCCCAGAGATCAGGGCAAACTCTGTGATCTTGGAGGAATGCAGTTGTCAAAGCAGAGCATAGGTTGAAATTCAGGTGTCAGTTCACATTGACATATTTGAGGCTTGATTGATTAATTACTTTGAAAATTAGTGAGCTAAGGGACTGATGGTCCATTTAGTCCCTTAATGGTGACCAGAGCAAAATATCTTGAAATAGATATAGGAGTTTATAACTCAAATACCTAGTAATATAACTCAAATACCTAGTAACTCTGATGTCTAAATCTTCCCTGACATCCTCTAAACTGTTGGGCTTTTTGCCAGAAAGTTTGAATGATCAATGCTAGTCATCTTTCTTTAGTTGATGAGTTATCATCTTTTGACTTGGATGAATATTCACTTATTCTTTGAACAGAGGTGCCAACTTGCTGCCTTCAAATCACCGTCTGGTTTGTGCGTCTCTGCAAAGATGATTTACTGCTGTGGGATATACTTGAGAGAGTGAAGTCAGTAGCAAGAATCCAGCTCACTTCAGTGGGTGTCAGATTTCGCCATTGCTGAGTTGAAGTTTGTAGTGATGACGCTATTTTTGTAGTTAATAAAATAACTTGTATATTGCAAGTCCTTGTAAGTTAAATATTATACACAGCTATTAAGAAAACCATTTAAAATTCAAATGAAAAATGCTTTGACATTCTGACCTGTCACTGTATGTTGTTAGAAGCTTTTTTGTAACCAACAAATGTTGTAGTTTGACTCCAAAGGGCAGCATTTCTTTAGTCCAGCGCTTTGGAAATACATCTCTTGATTTCATACACTGGTTTTACTTTTCTTTAAACATACAAGTATACTTGGGTCTGGAAGCAAGGCCAGATCTATAAACTTCTGCCATTTCTGAGTGGCAATGTTTTTAGATCCTCATGGAGGAGCACAGTAAAGTTAGGTGACTGAGATCCATGAATGCTGGCTAGGCTTTACTGTCCTAAATACCTCAAGTATCTGGATGAGGTGAAGCACCCAAAGCAGTTGATAGGGAAAACTGAGAAGAAAGGTGTCTGCAATCCTTCTCTTGCTTGTAATTAGCTGCTTAATTGTAACCTCCTCCCTCACCTTTTTTTTACCCGCTTGTCTCTGTGCACACACCTTCCCCTCCAGCTGCATCTGTGGATAAAGCAGCTTACTGTACCCTGGGTTGCGCTCAGCTCTGCCTTGTGCATGTGGCAGCCATGCCCGGTGCACGCGTGCCGAACTGAACCCCACGGGGCAGGGCACTGCCATCGGGGACGTTTGCCTTGGGTATCCCCCGTGATTTCGGATGTCTTGGTACTCGATGGTGACGTGCCATCTTAATTGCCGATGCAATGAAATTCTGTTAGAGGTTTTTTAGCCGCATCCACAGTTTTCTGCTGAGTAGCTAAGCCACGTTGCAGAGCTTTTGTGGGTTGCCTACATTGATTCGGTTGCCCAAGGTGCTGTTTTGTGTTTGGCTTTTACTGTTTTGTTTCTGAGGATTTTAGATCTCTCTTATTGTCTATTGTATGAACAAGAACTAGATCTAGTCTGGACTCCGAATTCAGATGTCACTTTTGCACATTTCTATGAACCTTGGGAAAATTCAGAACTGGATCTAAATTTGTGGCTCACACCCGGTACCAGTAATGCACTTTGAATCTAATTTGGTACTTTGGGTTTGTTGGTTTTGAATTGCTTTGAGTTACTTGATACTTCTGACTTGCTGACACAGGGTCATTCGGGAGAGTGGATATATGTACATGGCCGATGTCAAGTGGTGTGCTTTTTTTTTAGAGATCTTCATTATAACCTATTCACATAATTACAGCATGCTGAGTATATTGCCATGTTCTGTTTTCACATCTCACTGTACCCTTCAGTGTTAGGGCAGCTCTGTAAGAAACACATGTTCCTAATGTTGGAAATCACACTAATTTGTGAAGAAGAACATGTAATTGAAATGCTTTGTGTAATAATGGAAAACCGAAAAATCTCACAGTGCATGTGGTGTACTGATGGTCATGGTGGAAAGGGGGAGATAAAATGCCATAAGGATAGTTGTTTTGATCTCCTGTTCCCTCTGAGAAAACTGGAAGTAACTTCTGTGTTTAAATCTCTTCCAAGAATTTGTAATTAAGAACAGTGTAATTCAAAAACAGTGGTATAAGCAAATAAATCCAGTGAGCACTAGAGAGATTTGTGAGTTTCATTCATAAAGAAGCCATCCAGATTTCCATCTTCAGCTGCCGTGATTTAGCCTTTGATTAAAGCCAGAACTGACTCTGGGGCATGGCGTGACGTAAACTGATAGCAGGGGCTGTTCCAGTGGGTTGTGTCCTGGCATGGAGCTCAGATCTGGCATTGAACTCTGAGCCAGGCTACATCCTGGTGTCAGCCTCAGGATTTCTGAGAGCAGAAAACCTACCAACTGTCTCCTTTTCCCTGTGTTTCCTTGAAGTACAGTGGCATTAAGAAATGCCTCGGTACCCAGAGGCTAAGCAGAGGCAGAAGAAGAGAGGATGGTTTGGATCCTGATCCTGCTGGAGGTAGGGGTAAATAGAGCAGCTGTTCTCTGAAGAGAGCATTTTTGAGTTAGTTGATATGCTCTTCATGGGAGCTGAAGAACAGAAGATAGAAACTAGAGTATCATTGTCCCTGGGAGAATGAACCCACAGGCAGGGGAAACTAGCTGATATCTTCTGCAAGTATCACTGCTGAGGATAGGGGTGGGGTGGTCAGGGAGTATTTTAGTCAAGGGCTGTCAAGACGCCTAGGTCTTTGATGTTCTCCCTGAGGCAGGTGAACATCAGCTATTTCTCATCCTTCAAGAGAGGAGGGGATTTAATACAACAGTTACTTACAACAGGTGTCCAAAGTGTTCTGGATCTAGCCAAGTATTTCTGGAATTGACAAAATCCCGTGCTTCAAGAGATTGACCTTGTAGTGGTCATGTGTGCCTGAACTTTCTAGGGAAGTGTTTACCAAGTCAAAGGGGTGGGATCCAGCTCTGTCATTTGACTTGAAAGCATGATC
Source organism: Pterocles gutturalis (assembly GCF_000699245.1). Classification (NCBI taxonomy): domain Eukaryota; kingdom Metazoa; phylum Chordata; class Aves; order Pterocliformes; family Pteroclidae; genus Pterocles; species Pterocles gutturalis. Next base: position 4,841 of record NW_010098905.1, read on the forward strand.
TGCATCAGAGTCCTCTGTGAAACATGCTGTTCTGTGGGAGTATGAGCACCTGACCAAACGTACAGCTGTGAAAAGCTGCCCAGTTTCTGGCAGCTTATTGTCTTCTGTGGTGTGGGCCTTCAAAGGAGCAGAGATACCTGTACAGCCGGTATGAAGTAACTGTCAAATGCTGGGCTTTATCTCCAGCAGTTTAATGGAAGAGGTCTTTGAAGTTCTTGCAAGGTTCTTCCGACAAGTTATAGTTTGGGCAAGTTATAGTTCGGTTCAGTTGTACGCTCTAGGCTTAAAAGCTGTATGGTAAAAGCAGGGAAACAGACCTATCCTGGAGGTCTAATTCCTGAATTTGACACCTCTCTCTTGCAAATCTCTTGTTTTGGCTGCTCACAGCTCAAGAGTCTTTATAGAGCTCAGTGTCAGGAATAATGGGAGCAAGCGTGATGTCAGCAGGTAGTTCAATTTTGAAATCACAGATTGGTCAGATGCAGTGTCTGGAAAGTCGCATTTACTGGAGGTTTGTAATCAAAGGAGGTCAATAGGAAGAGGTTAGGCGTTGCTTACAAGTCTTATACTTGCAGCTACAAATGTCGATGTTTAAATTAAAAACCAGTTGTAGATATCTCTTTTCTTCTTAACTCTTCCAAAAGTGGTGTATGAAGATTGCCAACGGCTTCAGTTAGCAAAAGGCTAAGACAATTTCAGCCTATATCTGTGTTGGTGAAGAAATGATCAGGGAAAGATGTGGGATCTAGCATGTTGCAGTCTCCTCTTCTTCCCGTATTGTCCCAAAGAAGAACAGAAGTTCTAAAACTTTCAGGATGGGTTTTCTCTTTCCTGTGCTTGCACAGCCATCCTACCTGGCTAGTAATTAGTGTCTAAATGAGAGTCCTTTTTCTTTCTATGTGATCTCACTCATTGGGTTATGAAGATGAGTACTACAACCCTTGTGCAACTGTATGCAAGGCAGTTGGGCTGTAAGTTGACCATCCACCACATTATTACTTAGGACAACACTGTATGGTTTTACAGTCCACTTCTCTGACTGGAATTCAGCTATGATGGGTTGGTACCTTGACTCTTTCAAAAAGTGTAATGTATTTTTTGGTGACCCCAAGTGGTCTGAGCTGGGGCATATACCTTTGGTAAACAGTGCTTCAGTAAGCTGTACCCATGTGCTAGGATATTACATCATTAGCGCTTAGAGGAAAGACTGCCAGTTACTACACCTCTGTCATCACTTTCCCCATCACCTGGATTGCATTGTATTAATATTAGCTTTATATTGTATTACAGTTATTAATAAGATGGCAAGGAATGTTGTTACATATTTTTAGCAGAGGAACAAGTTGGGACAAAAGTAGCAGTGAGCTCTCTAATAGGCCCAGCTACCTAGAAACAGCTGCAGCCATCTGGCATGTGGAACTATTGAAGTAAAGGTGAGTGAGACTTGAAAGTTCACTTTCCACGTCATCAGCTTAACACGTATATATTTAAAAAAAAATGTTGCAGTTTCCAATTCCAAACACTTAAAAAGAAGTCATTCTGTCATTCCCAGCATTTTAAGAGTGCTTAAAAAAAAAGAAGAAAAAGGCTTAGACCGTTTCTTTCAGTATGACTACTTGACTTCAGTAGTCATACTTCTAAGCTGACCCTCTGTTCATTTCGCGATTAGGATACTTATTTAAAAGTCCTGAAAAATTGCTAGGCTTGATCCTGGATGCCTAGTCACTATTGGTAAACAAGGGCAACAAATTTTTATTAATATTTTGGTCATATCAGTCATCATTTTACATGGTAGTGCTCAGTAGGCTGAATAGCAAAGAGTGGGGTGAGTGGTCAAGCAGCTTCCTCTCCTTTTAGTCATAGTTCTAGAGTGGTGTTTAAGACAAAGTATATGTACTTGGAAAAATGAGACCTGAACAGTGTTGCCTTGTGTTTGTGAACAGTTGAATTCTTGATATCAGGACGATGGGAAAAAGCTGCATAAATAAACAAGTTGTAATACAAAGTCGAGTAGGGTATGTGTGATTACATGCAATAGTAGAGGGGTGTGTATGGTTTGAAGCTTTATGGTTGTCAGCCACAAAAATAGTAGGCTGTATCTTGTGCTTTGTGTAGGTAAACCAGTTGTACTGCCTTAACTATTGATACAGATAAAGCAATACAATTTTCCTCTTGTATGTAGCATGCATAATTATGTTGGAATAAAATGCAATTACAGATAGCTTGTATTTCCCTATTTTGGTTTCTGTGCTACCTTTTGCTTTTAGAAACTACAGACTAGGCCAATTAAAAAGATAATTGTATTTAACATATTGATTCAAAAATAAACATACAATACAGCAATACTGTTTTTTGAGGCTACTTGCCTCAGATTTACTAATGAGCCTTACAACTTTTGTAAGTGAAATTGAGAAAATAAGTATCTTCCTTCAGATGGTAAATATACTATTGCATCCACGTGTAACAGCTTCAGAAGTAAAGTAGCTGTTTCTGCTGCTGGTGAGCTGCGTGAGGATTTTGTGTCTGGCGTTTTGTGATGGCTCTGTTATCAGCAAGGAGCAGATGAAGCTCCTGGCCTCTCTCTGGTGGGGCTGCTCAGCATGTTCGTTGTGAACCACCTGATGTGATTTTGGGGGCTGACAAAGGAGGCAGCTGTGGCTCTCATAGCTGTGCCACTTAGGTTGCTCATCCAAGGGTCATACGCAAGGTAAGGTGAGCTGAAAAAGCACATCCTGTCTGTTTTCTTACTTCATTAATACAAGGCTATTTTACAGTAAGATTTTCCAGGAAAGAGCATAATAGCAGGACATGAAATCAGGATGCCAACAGGAATCTCATCTGTGCTAGTGAAATACCAAATGGGGACTTATGCCTGGTTTTTGTTAGTGGAACAGAAGTTCTGAATTTTCTCCAGAATACCAGTGATGACCCCACTTTAGCTGTGGGGTAGACATAAATAGACTTCTAGTACTTGGGAACACTTGGCATTTTATGGGAAATTGAGAAATTGAAGGAGCTACATATCTACACTCCATACTGCAGAAGCTGTCCCTGGAGCATGACCTTTGGCTCCACACACAAAGGGGGGTTTTTTGAGCCCTTTATCTCTAGCACTGTGAGAGAGTTGGCTTGCAAAAATCTGGAGTCCTTTGCCCTCTTTATGGGAAGTCTTGATGTCTCTGGTGGGGGAGACTCCCAGGTTTTCCAGGCAAAGAATTAAGGATACCTGTTGAACTTTACTCTTTGCACCTGAGAGGTGTAGCGGTCCTGCAGGGCCTGAGCAATTAAAGGCAATGAGCAGCTGAAGAAGATGAGGAAATAAGCTACAAGGAGGAGAAAGAATAGGGTGTCATTTCCTGCAACCCTTGGAAGAAAGGGGAGATTCCTGAAACTGTGAGGTTCATCTGTGCTGTCCTGTCTCACAGGTGGTGAGGTCCTCTGTAGCTGACCATTGCCTATCAAAAATAAGTTAATTTGTGGGATTTTCTGTGTATTGGTGTGGTGGTTTGTGTGGTGGGTGTATTTTTTTTTTTCCAAAATTTGTTTACTTGTAAAAAGGTGCAAGGACTGAGAAGTCTGATAGTGGTCAGTGTCAAGGAAAGGAGGTGAGTTGCAGGCTCGCCTGTTTTTGGTTAAAAGCGTGTTGGTCCTAAGGTTAGTGCCTTCTGAATTTCAGAAGTTTGCCTCACGAGGCAGATTTTGTCTAACTCCTTCCTTTAGGTGTCTTCATAGGAAACAAATGTGATTTGAAAATGTGTGTTTTTTGAAAAACTGTGTGGCTGAGGAAGAAAAGGTAGTGCTAGGGCAAATTACACAATTTCTGCTTTTCAATCTCTTCACGTGTTTATTCCTTGTTTTCATCATTCTTTCATTCAAGTACTCTGTCTTATGCTACCTGTTGAACCAAGCTTCTCTTGGAGGTGCAAAAGGCCTGTAACTGTCCAGTGACCACAAAGATGGCATGCAGGCTTTATTCACAAGTGGAAAAGCAGAGTATAAGTAAAACATGGTATTTAGTTTCAGGTAGACATGACTGATTTAACCTGTGTTAGTATTCTAAATGATTTATGTGTTGCAATGATCATTGCTGGTTGAGGGCTCTCATTTTACTGTGAATTTTTTGTTCTGGTTTGATTATAGATATGAGACATTTTTGCCTTGTGGCTGTACAAGGCAGAAATAAGTGCAGCTCTTCTGGATTTAGTATCTACTCTTTTGTTTGCCTGTAACCCAAGTATTCCCTTCCTTTTATGCACTCTTCATTTTATATTAAGATTCTCTTAATTATGTTTGCTTGTTTATGTCCTTTTTCCACACTGGGAAAGTGCAGAGGGAGGTGCTGACCTCTTTTCCCAGGTATCCAGTAACAGGATGTGTGGGAATGGTTCAAAGCTGTATCAGGGGAGGTTTAGAGTGGACATTAGGAAGCATTTCTTTGCTGAGAGGGTGGTCAAACACTGAAATAGGCTTCCTAGAGAGGTGGTCAATGCCCCAAGGCTGCCAGTGTTTAAGAGGAGTTTGGGCAATGCCCTTACTAACACACTGTAACTTTTGGTGAGCCCTGAATTGGTCAGGCAGTCGGACTAGATTATTGTTGTAGGTCCCTTTCAACTGAAATAGTCCATTCTATTCACATTTTTGAGGAGGAATGAGCTTGAATGATTGAAAATAGTGCATTTAAATTTGTCTTGTAGGTGGTAACTTGGTCTTGTTTAGATGCTGAGTTCAATTGTTGCTCTTTATAGCCTAATTAAAAAGTTGATTTGTCTGCAGTATTGTTTCAGCTATGGTATGATGGTTTTAGTGAGGTGTTTTTTTTTTTTTGCATTATGGGTGTGTGTTACAGTAGTTAAGAAACTTCTTGTAGTTTGAATTTTTGCTTAAGTAAGAAAATAAGCTATTTTTCTGATTGTGATGGGTTTGCCCTTGGCTGGGGGCCAACTCACACACACCCACTCACCCAATCCCCCTCCCCCCCC
>NW_010098905.1:10104-32425 GCF_000699245.1 Pterocles gutturalis
GGGGGAAGGCCTTGAGAGAGCGATAACCTGGAGCAAAAGAGATCTGGAACTGAAAAAGGGGCCGATCTCCCAGAGGATCCTCACCTATATACTGGGTATGACGTGTATGTTATGGAATAGATTATTGGCCACTTTGGGTCTCAGTCCTGAGCCTAAGATCAAATCCTGGGCTAGTAACTGGGGCTGTGCTCCCTCCCAGCTTCTCCTGTTTGCAGACAGCCAGAGAAGCTGAAAGACCTTGGCAGCTGCATAAACATCACTTTTTATCAGCTTTCTTCTGAGCACAAATCTCAAACAGAGCCTCTTGCTAGCTATTATGAAGAAAGTTAACTCTGTCTCAGCTTAACCCAGGACACTGATGAAGCTGAATGTTGTGGGGGGAAGTGGTAAAAGAAAATCCTGACCTTTCAGAAGGTAGAGGAGTATAGTTTCTGAGATGTAGACTGTGTTTCTCAGTTCAGATGCTTCTGAATTAAGCTTTTGTGTTTCCTGTTTTCTTGATGGACTTTTTTTGCTTGGTTTTGAAGCGTGGAGGAAAAACTGTCCACAGTTATGAATGTGAATTCCTGATAAGCTTAGGGTATGTCCATGCCTTTGCATTTCTGAACTTTACTCTTCAGATTCTGAGAGCTCAGTTTTCCTGGTGCTTTTATTTCATGTGCTGAAGAGAAGTGATCAGCACTCAAAAAAGTACCCTTTGGAGAAACAGCACCCTGCACTAAGACCAAAATCTGGAAATCAACAGAATTATTTCGGGATGTTGATATTCTTTCTTTGCTAATTAGATGTGCCTTAATTTATATGTGTGTTGAGCTTGAAAGTCTTCAGAAACATGTATGTGTTCCTTGTAGTCTTTCTCCTGTAAAGGGGTCTGTTTTAATAGGAGGCACTCCTAATGTTCATCTGGACCAAGATGGTGAAGAGGAAGAGAATACTTTTCAGGCTACTTTTCAGAAGCTGTATCAAAAAAATTAAAGGTCCTGGGAAACTAGTAATGAAACAAAGCCTTGCTCTGCCTCACATCATTGATTAGTATTCAGGTGCAGTTTTAGTTTATGAAAGTCATTGCTATTTGATAGATCATTTAGATATATCCTAGAGGATAAGTGATTACATTGTGGTGTCAGTTTTGTTTTGTTAGTCCCAAAACATTAGGTCCTATAGGCCCTAACTAGGAAGCTGTCTGTTACACAGCAAGTTGAGGGCTTTCTCATTAAACAAAAAACAAAAACAAAGAAAAAATCCAAAACCAAAAACACGCCTGTATAGTTGGTAGGGGAAAAGCCTGAAAATGTGACTCCTGAAGATTAGAAAGACAGCAAGAGCTTAATATTTTTAATTAAGAGTTAACTCTTGAAAGTATAGAAACTTCCTGGTTTGAAGAGAAGACATTTTAAAATGTTTTTATTCAGTGCTATGAAAGACAAGTATTTAAAAGTATCCTTGCAAATGCTGTTTCAAAACAGGACCTCTAACTGCTACCTCAGCACAGAAGTTCAGGTGCATGCAGGGTGAGGACTGAATTGTGTCCTCATTGGCAGTATTTTCAGGGCAGGATTGACCTGGACTACCTTAGCATTAGCAAAGCTAAGTCATCTGAACAGCTGCCAATGAAGGTAAAAGGATATTGATTTTCGAGGTTGCCAAAATGTTGTCTGTCTTTCATGAGCTCTAAATCATACTGAAAGGAACTGGAGCAAAACTGTCATTTGTTTTAGTGTTTTCCTTTGTGGACTATTAATCAAGATGGGCGAGACGTGAGTGTTCACTGCCAATAAAGACATCCGCGAGCACAGAGCAACTGTCTGTCTAGTGCTGCTCCTCCCAACGTTGACTCCAGTTTATGATCGCATTCTCTCAACATGTTTCAACATGTAATTGCAGTGGCCTATATACAGCAATGTGGCTGTCTTGGGCTTTAATCCTAGCCATTGTAAGTGTACTGATTGAATTACAGGCTAAAAATAGGCTTTACTCAGACGTGCTGTATGCTATCAGTTGCGCTCTGCTTTGGCAGTTTGTTGGTAACGTGACATAAGTAAAAGCTGACAAAGGCAATAGGCAGAATGCTGTCCAGAGACTTCTAGGATTTAACAGTTCTACAAGGTATTTTCTTAACTTGATGAAGTTGGCTACTGTGGTTACACCTCAAATAAATGACCTACAGCATTAAGTTCCTTGATAGTTCTGGTAGGCTGCTGAAAGAATGTTCTTGCCTTAAAACCGTTCTTCAGATTGATGTTGCTTCTGTGGGAAAGTCACTGGTAATAGACCATAGCATTTGGAAATCATTACTGTTAGGTGTGATCTGAGTGACAAAAAGGACATTAGAAATATTATTCAGTGAAGTGTAAGTTGAGCTATATTTACTTCCTTTATGTTGTTATAGTGTGTCACTGATATTCCAGCAAATATTTCCGAAAGATAGATGCAACTGACGAGGGGAGAATAGCTTGCTATCTCATGAGTAGTCATCAGCTGTGCTATTTTAAGAAGTTTCAAGGGAGATTGATTCAAATTATGCTCTCATGTTCTTCATCCACCAAATTAGATTTCTTGAAATAAAAACAATAATCTAAATCTCTGACATAATTAAGCACCAACTCATATAGTTTGAAGAAATATTCAAATAAATAAAACCCAACCTGTTTTCCTCAGGGAATTCTTTTGAAGGAATGAGCATGGGATGCAGACTGCTGAGTAGTCAGTCTCTATGTTTAGAAGTTAAAAATTAGGAAAGGGAAAATAATTTTACAGTAACTGTTTGTAGTTTACCTGGACAATTGTGTGTATATGTAGATGCAATCAAAGCAATGTTATACTTTTTTTTTTTTCTCATGGGTTATTTGTCCATTTCTTCTAAATAAGACTGAAGTGTGTTCTGTAGGTGAGTCACGGGAGGTTAATATTGAACTCATGCCTCTGTGTTACTTTTTAACTGTCTGGCTGTTTGACAATTTAAAATAGAAGTGACTGATCTCATGCTGTATTTCCATGTGACTACTAATAATTTCCATGGTTTGAGTCATTTCTGAAGGCAGATTCTGAAGAGAATCAAAGGCTGATGGAGTTGGGGTGATTGTACACAAGAGGAAAAAAAGAGGGAAGGTCTATAAAGTTTTCCTGGCCCAGAAACAGGGATACAACCGCAAGCAGCTTGTTGGGCAAATTTAGTATCTCACGTAGACTGTACTTTGTCAGTTGTAATTTTGAAGGAGAATCTGTTCTAGCAAACTGAAACTTCTGTTTATTTTCAGGTATCTCTGTTAAATATTGATAGGATTTCTTATGAGAATTGTAATTAGCTGCTTGGGGAAGTATATGAATGATTTGGCATGAGTGTTCTTTCCATAGCCTGTCACAGCATCCTTGTGTAACCTTGCGCCTGGCCTACCAGGGGGTTTGACTCTCATATTTGCTGTTTTGGCTTGATTGTAAAGCTGTCGCCACTGGTCAGTGACCTGAGTGATGCTTATATTAGTGTCTGTCTTTATGAGCTACTAATGGAAACGGAAAAAACCTATTTGCTTAATCAAATGCTATTGAAGCTAATTACTGTGTTTAGTTTGTTATTTATTATGGAGAAGGGAGATGAGTGCAAATCCCCGGCTACAGGATGTTTATACAAACATATGGAGGTGTTTGGGCAATTACAAAGGCCTGTGGAGCACAGCAATGTTTGTGCCATTCTTCCTGCCCTTCCCCTTGCTGTTTTTCAGTATTGCAGCCCACAATGTAGCAGGAGGCGCAAGCTCAGTTGACAAGTGATGTGGTTTGTGGGTCACTGAGAGTCAGCCTCCTCAAGGGGACAGATTTTGGTCATTGATTATAACTATTTCATTACTCTTGATGGGTGAAACCATAGTGATGGGTATTTTGTGCATGGGACAACTCTCTCAAATAACTAGGGTCTGCTCCTTTCTTCCACGGTAAATAACAGTGGAAGAAAACTAGCCTGGAGGGGGCCTGTAGTTGTTCAAGAGAAGTGCTTAGTTAGAACCTTGAAATAGTAGTATTGTCATTTCTTGATTCTCAGAAATAATTTCTGGAGGACCGTCTATGAAAAGAGTGCTGCCGTAACCTGCAGTTCTAACAAAAAATAAGCTAGTAATGAAATTACACTTCAGCGGTGTATTACAACTTAATATTGAAAGCCATGTGTACTCATGTCTCTATCACGTACTGTTAGTTGCAGAGATGCTTGCACTGGGTAGCACAAATCTGACGTAAAATTTTTTGCGGTCACGGAGTGAAGAGCTTCTGTTTGAAGTTGAGGAGAGTTAAAGCTTTGAGGTCCTTATACACAGATAGATAGAACTGGTATACCTACTGCACTAGTGCAAAAGGAAAAAAATAAAACCCTCCTAATACAGACAAAGCTTACCTTGCCCTTGGATGCACATGTATGTTTGTGTCAGAATGAGGAATGCAAAATAAATATTCTCTCTTGTGTATTAACTCTTGGACAATAGTCATTCCTTCTTCCCAGAAACACAAGAGGTTTTGGAGCGTGGGCTGTCAGCTCTTTAGGCGCAGGAGCGGGTGAGTGGGCGGAGGAGAGTCACGCCTGGGATTCTAGGAGAAGCTCTCTAGCAGAATATCTTCTAATGGCAAAATTGGTGTGAAGTTTAAATACCAGTGTTGCTGCCTGCAGATTTTAGAGTTAATGCTTTGTTTATGCAGTTCTCCTTTGGGTGTTATATTGTGCCCTTAGCATAGTCTCCTAAAACCATACAAAGAAAAACAAAGTCCTAAGCTGATGAGCAAGCTTTTATTGGCTCGTTGTTTTGTTCTTGTCCAGGAGAAAATAGGTTTATACTTACTCTATTATTTTATTATTTGGGGCCAGGGGAATTATTTTGCTGTCTTTAAATTATTCAAACTGCTGTAAGTGAAAATAAGGTTAAAGAAGTATGTCTATTGCTTGGAATAAAAAATATAAAGTCTTTACAGCTTCCCTGAAGTAAGCGTTATACCTGAGCCAGCCCCTCAGAAAACCTTCACAACTCATTTCACAAATGAATTGGCATCCACCTATCTTATTAGTCTGGAGGAAAAATACTTCTGTCTCAGTCTCATCAGTGTCATAGCAGCAAGTGTCTAAATTTGCTGTGAGGAAAATAGTTTATTTTTAATGTATCTTAAGTGAAACATGTTTTATGGTTTTAATATGCTAGTTCAATTTAAAAATGCCCAGCTAGTGAAATAAAACTGTATCTAGATAGACCATTTTTTTTTTTCAAGTGTAAACCTCACATATTTGAAAATAGTTGAACATTTTTGGGATGAAAGGTTTTACAGAATTCGTTATGATAGTGATACCGATACCTGCTTAAGCAGTTGGTTTGGAAACAGAGCTCTTAACAACATTCGGTCTCCTCCTTTGCCTGAAGGGATCTGTATCTCCATTTCTCACCTCTCAGGAGAAGGCTGTCACTGATAAATGTGAGCGGACCATTCCACATTTGTATTAAAAATAGAAATCCACGGTACAGGACAGTGATGATGTTTGTCAATATGACAGGCTGCGATCACCCTAGTTTTGGCATGTTGACTTCCATCATTCACACAGGGAAGGTGTTAATGAGACTGGTCTTTCGGATGTGCTTTTTAAAATGGGCTTAGGAACCTTCTAACTGCTGTGTTTCCTATCAGAGCACTAGTGATATTTGAAGTTGTATTAATGAGTAGGAACTTGGTTTAAAAAACAGTATAAATTTTGACTATAGCAATTCATGTCATTTAAATTGGAAGAAAGTAAAGAAGTAACATATAAATGGAAACCTAAATAAAAATATCACATTAATCTTAACATTTGATTTGGAAATGAGATTTTTTTTTTTTGGGCCACCCTCAGTTTTAGGGAGAGACCACAGAAAATGAATGATGGGAAGAGATTTGCTTGCAAAAATACTTCTTGTTGAAGGAACACAACATGTTGGCATATGTCGTGAGAGATTCTCTTGATGTGTAAGGTGCTCTCAATGCAAATATATTTTAGTTAATTTTAGTTTTATTCACTAAATTGTAATGGGATGGTAGTCAGAGGTGAGGATGTTTTCTCCATGCTCTTGATGACACAGTGCTGGCTAATACTTTGACTCCAGACCAGACCCTAAAATTTGTAATTTTGGTATTTTCCTGTGTGTCTCCATAGCATGGTAATGGATGACTGGTACTTTGAAATAATTTTCCTAGTTGCTTAGTTATTGCCACTGCAGTTTTCTAGATATGGGTCAGAGAAGGCATTTTTCTTGTAAGTTTGAGTCATCTCAAGTGGATGCAATGGGCTCGTGGGCCATGAGTATGGCCTTAATGTGCAGCTGAGCTGCACTCAAACATCATTTTTCCAAGAGCTCTTTGTAGTGAAGCAACAGCTTAAGCACTAGGTTTCAGTGGTAACACCATCCTTGTGTAAATTACAGTAATTGCTTTATTATCCAAAACCAAGGTCCTTGTTTCAAACATATTGTAGGTATTATTTGATTACAGAATGGACACCTAGTGCCTTTGGAGCACAGCTGGTATGCATCCTTTACCTTGCTTTTTCTTGTGAATGTGTACTTCTGTTGTCTGCTACACTTCTGTTAGTGTGCTTTAATCATTCTGTCAAATTATTCAGTCTTCATAATGTAAGACTAAACAGCTTCTATTTGTACTTGTCTGTTGAACTTGATAGTTCTGCTTTTTCTTCTTTATGGAAAAAAATATGCCCTACTTGGTACTGGAATGGTTGTTTTGTCATGAACCATCATTTAGGCTTGTATAACAGTCAGCCAGCAACTGCTGTAGGTTTTACATGGGATTTGTTGCCTTGTTTTTTTTTTTTTAACATTGCTTTAGGTTTGCAAGCAAACAAAGTATTACTGAAGATTATAGAGCTCTGTGAAGCTTGACATGTGTGAGGGTAACTCAGCAGAGTGGTTGATAAACCAAAAGTAATTTCAGCACAAGTTTAGCTGTAGACAGTAATGAATATAGATTCTTTTATCTTAGCATCCTGTTTAGGTTTCGGCAGCCTCTGTGCCTTTTCCAGCTAAAGGAGGGTCAGCTTTTTATCATGACGCCATTGTTTAGGAATCAGGGCTGACCCTTCAGGAATGGACATTACTGAATGACTTGGTTCCACTCTTCGGAAAATGATCATAGTGTACTGAAAACGTCTATGACTAGGGAAAAGAATCTCTTGAATATTTTGTGCTAAATGTACCACAGTTCTCAAGTGTGACTTGTCACCTGATGCTGAATTCCAACCAAGGCTTTCATGGTAGGGAAGCAGGATTGCCTGTGTCAGCCCCTGACGTGTTATGTTTTCATTTATGAGCTGAGGTGCTCTTATATGCCTTTCTGCAATGTGACCCTCTGTGCTCTAAAGCTATGTAAGCTTTGTTGTTGTTTTATGGGTTTGGTGTCTCGCCACACTGAGTGACTGAGAGGGCACAGGGGCCGTTAAGGTGCACAAATATCTTTAAAACCTAGGCAATCTCAGTACTGTCAGGATAAAAATGTTACTGTGTACTCCCAGTGGCTGTTGTCCAGAGGAGATGCAGGTCTCGCTGGCTGTGGCCCAGGCTGACCTCCGGCCGCCTCTGCTGTAGGAACTGACAGGAGGTCGCTGGGGACAGCATCAGGTGTTAAACCAAAACTCCAGCTAATGAAATGAGTCTTCTAAAATTCGAATGAATAGAAAACCAAAGAAACAAAAGTGTATGTTATTTAGCTTGAGATGGGCTATCTCCTTCCCCTAGCTGACAGCTCGTTGGTTTTGGTTTTAGAGGAGGGTGGCCAGCTGCGCCTTGACAGCCTGGCTCCATTTCTCACTCGCAGTTTCGTTGTCGCCTGACAGAGCTTGAGGTGGTTGCTGCTCCAGCCTTTTGCCCAGGCAGCCTGTGGCGAGACTGGAGATGGGAAAGGTTGCTTTTGGGACAGGGACCTACTACGCCAGGACCCACTAACCTCAGCTTTTCTGGCATTTTGGGGGGCCTGTGGTCACAGGCCATCTTTCTAGGTTGGGTGTAGCAAAGGGGTAGGAGAACGGAGGCAGGCAGAGACGAGGCAAGGTCCTGAAGCTTAGGCATGGCATGGCCAAGATTACAAACACTGTCTGTAGGAGGATTTTTGCTCCCCAGGTCTACTACAGACAGGAAAACCAGTATTGCCAAAGCTAATGTGGGGAGCTTAATGCTGAGGTTAAGAGATCCTACATAAGCTTAAATAGCAAAGCTTCACTCGCAGCCTTTGTGTCTGTCACGTACTCGCAACATTGCTGGCTTTTGTATGCAATGCTGAACTCTGTGTCATGGTTCCTCTCCACTATAAGGACAAGGTTACTTCTCAACTGTTATATAAGAGGTAAAGTACAAATTGACTGCAGATCTATACAGTAGGCTGTTTATAACCCCCTACCCTGATGATTTAGTAAGCTGTTTCTAAAGAAGGACTATATTTATTAACTAGTAATCAATATTTTCTTATGGTTCTGGAAGGGCAGCCAAGACAAATGAATTGTGTGTATTAAATTTTCTATTGGTGCCTAGGGCTTGCAGTTACTCATCCAGTTACTCATCAGTGCAATTTATTTTTATAAACATAGTGCAATTTCATATCATAAACATTATGTCTAACTGGAAAACATGAGAGTAAAAGAGAAATGTAATAGATTTCAGTCCTGTACTACAAGTGTTTTATGCCTCAATAAACATAAAATCAAGATGTTTAAATTTTTTGCTAGTGCAGCTCAAGATATAACTTCTTCCAATTAGTCTATTAAAAGAAGATATAATTCTGTTAAAGGTTATTTTCTCCGAATATGTTCAGGGAAGACAGCTAGTTGAGACAAGAACAAACTGCCTTCAGAGCTAAACAAAATTACCAACTCAACAAATCCTTGTAAGCTAGATTGCCAGAGCTTTCTACTTTGCAGAAGGTATTGAAGATGACTGTGTGTGCAGATTTGTGGAAGAGTCGGGCTTAAGGTGAGAATGAGAAGTCAGTGTATAGCCATGATTATGATAAGATCTGACTCATTCCAGTGAGGCTTAACACTTACTTTTTTTGCTTACTCCCTACAAATCAGGACCTTCATATTTTCCTGTTTGGTGGTACTTCACTTTTTTTTTTTTTTTTTTTCAATCTGAGAAATCTGTGTGCTTAGAATCTGTCTGTCCCTACAAGTGTCCATGTGCAGTCCCAGTATCTTCTTTGGCTTCTTTGGGAATTGTGCCTATCTATGAAGAGTGGGAGATGCTGCTGCCAGAATAATTGGACAAGAGTATGTTAAATACAGCTGTGAATCCAAGTGCTGCCCAAGAAGGCAGCTGATGTATTTCCTACTTAAGAAAAAGCATGTGATGTTAATTTTTCTTTCCAGCATTGCTTGCCTAGAATTCTTGTGCCACTCTCTGAGGAAAAGAAGTCTAAAATAACCAAAAGAGAAAGCTGCAAAGTGAAGTAGTGTTCTTTTCTTAGATAAGTATGTGAGCCTTTACTCAGGTCTGAAACAGAAGTAGGAACTCTGAGGCCTGAATGTCAGGAACACTTGCTGATAGCTTAACTGGATCATGTGGAGGCACTAAAAAATTAGAGAGAGAAGATAGGTGATATCTGTGGTACAGAGACAATATTAGCAAAGGTGGTTAGTCCCTGTGCTGGTGAGGAGAGAGAGGCAGCAGTTCTTGCCTACAAGACATTGCAAAGTTACCTCTTGATGAGTAAAAGCAGAGGGAGACACAACATAGTACCTACTGAAAAATTATTATTGTCAGGGGTTACGGATCTTATACCTTAAAATATATTTTATAGTTCTTTACATTGTTCAAGTCACAGCAAGACTCTCCACTGAACAGAAATTTACAAGGCTTATAGAAATGGAAACAAGCCCTTGCTTTGACCTACTTCATCTAATTGCAAATAGGTTGTGTATATTTTTAAATAATCATAGAATCATAGAATGGTTTGGGTTGGAAGGGACCTTAAAGATCATCAAGTTCCAACCCCCCTGCCATGGGCAGGGACACCTCCCACTAGACCAGGTTGCTCAAAGCCTCATCCAGCCTGGCCTTGAACACCTCCAGGGATGGGACATCCACAGCTTCTCTGGGCAACCTGTTCCAGTGCCTCACCATCCTCACAGAAAAAAACTTCCTTCTAATATCTAATCTAAATCTGCCTTCTTTCAGCTTAAAGCCATTATCCCTCGTCCTGTTGCTACACTCTCTGATGAAGAGTCCCTCCCCACCTCTCTTGTAGGCCCTTCAGGTACTGAAAGGCTTCTTGAAGGTCTCCCTAGAGCCTTCTCTTCACTAGACGGAACAAGCCCAACTCTCTCAGCCTGTCCTTGTACTGGAGGCGCTCCAGCCCTCTGACTCTCTTCGTGGCCCTCCTCTGGACTCGCTCTAACAGGTCCATGTCATATTCTTTCTGTCAAATTTTTGCTTGCCTTAGTATGCCAAGCAAGGCTAGTGAATATGCAAAATACTTCTAAGACGAAAGAACTAGGAAGACTTAATTGCTGCTCACTCTTTTAAATGATCCTAAATCCATCTGGTGCAGTCTGCACCCATAATTTATGGATATGTTTATAATAATCCTATAAGCAATGTGTTGGAAAGAAAATATTCATGGCTGTCATGTAGGAGAAATAAGTTGAGACTATTACGTATCTGAGACATGTGCAAGGGCCATGACTTTTCTGGTGGAAAACCTTCTCAGTGAAACATCTGGGGCTCATTTTTCTGACTAAACCCAAATAACCTGAAAACTGTTTGACGCATGTATTTAAACGTAAAAGCTAGCAGGACATCTGCTCTACCAGTGAAGAGCAATGAAATGCTTCAGAAAAAGAGACCCAAAAAACTCAACCCAAAATACCATTGCTGTAGAAATCAAAGGACCATTTTCAAAAAAGGAAGAAAGAGTAGGAATGTCTTCTTGTGTGTGTAGTTGCTCCTTGCACCAAAGTAACGCTTAGAGACAATGTTTTCTGTGGTTTTTTTTTTTTTTGTGTGTGTGTGTATGTGTAGGGGAAGTGTATTTTAATTTCTTACTTTGAACCTTCTTCATGCATGACAAAAAGTTGCATTCCTCTCCTGGTTTAGGATGATTGAGTCAGCTATTTCTTGCCTGGCCGAGCTGAACAACCATAGCTGTTGTTTTCTTTTTAATTGGGCTTCACAATGGCTTTTGGATCATCAGAAACTTCCTACTACTTAGGTTGTCAGCAGTTTTCCAATCTGTGGATCTTTGTTGTTGGCTTGTGTTTTGTTTGGGTTTTTTCCTCTGGACCACAGCCAAGATGGGCTTGAATGTTGCCTCTTGCTTTGTGGTGTTGTTTTTTGTTGATGTTTGGTTTTTTTCTTCTTTCTCTCTGGGAGGGACTGGAGGCCAGAGGAATGTGGGTCTCCATGGGCACAGGGATGCTCCAGGGTGCCTCAGGTTGCCATGGCTGTGTACCAACCAACTGCAACAGCAAAGCTGTTTCACAGACTGCAGTTTGAATGCATCCCCAATACTCGGTCCTTTTTTTTTCCCCTTTTAAATAGGGCAGGGCTAGTTTATCGACAGGGGAGGGTTTGAGAACAAAAGGTTTGGGCCTTCTTGCATGTTGAAAGGACCTGTTTCTTATTTCACTGACACGCTGTTGGAGAAGATGACATCATCCCTGCGGAGCTGATAAAGTTACACCGGTGTATACATTGTGAGGTTAGAACGGCACCAAAGACCTCGATGCTTCACAAACTGCAATTGTTTTTATGCCCCCTTTTTTTTTTTACTTAAGGGTTTTGCTTCTATCCTTCTAATGTGCAGTATAAGACAGCAGCTTAACCAAGCCAAGCTACTCCTCCCACTGTAAGAATTGCTCTCAAATTAATTGACAAACAATAGTACCATGAATAAAACAGAGCTTTGTGCTTCATATTTCAGAGTTTTTGACTGTAGCTAGCTCTTGCTGGAGTGTGTGAGCAATGTAAGACATTTGTCTGTAGTGAATGAAACTGGAAGGATGAACAGCTACAGCTTCAAGGTAAAGCTCAGTTATGTTATTGTTGTGTAATAGTGGTTAAGCTCATACTGAAAATTAGTTCTTACTGTAATTCATAGTAAAATCAGTACTGGTGAGAGAGAGAGTAATGGCTGTTCTTTTTTTCTTGAATGTGTTGTTTACTTGTTTCTGTGTTTTAGGGCTGTGCTACTGGTTTGTTTGTTTTTTTTTTTAAGTTGGTGAAGACATTATCGTTATTATAAAGGGAATATGAAAAGTGAGAAACATCCGTGTCTCTCCCCTTCCTACTAGTTGCTCAAAACGCATGCTGTTTTTATCAGAGAGGAGAGTTTTACATTTTATTTGAGCCGGATACTTCTTAATCAGATTGAAGTAAGTTTGTGGAAGGGAAACCTATTTTGTTGGTTGTTATTAGTTAACATGAAGCTTTTTCTGGCATAAGGTAGACTATAATGAATTCTTATGTCAGAAGAAAGCATACGCTTTTGTTGCCAGACTTTGGAGATTGCAGCGAGTACCAAAAGGCCGTGTTTGGAGAGCAGGGATGAGCTTGTGACAAATGCCTTCACCAAAGGCTTGGGAGAACATTTGCTTTTTCTGCATGTGCCAAAAGCTTGCTATGTGACTGTGGGTTAACCACCTTAGGATTGATTCTGCTGTGGGAAGTGTGATTCTTCCCACTGTTTTAAATTCTCTCCTAGCTTTGTTCCAAACTGCAAGTATTGGGCACATTCCTCCATGTGAAAACCTTCAAACTCTTTTCAGCTTTTAATATTAAAGGTGTCTTCTCTATGTGCAGCTGTGTACTCTTCATAAACCACATCCACATTCTCATTCAACTCAAAGCCATATATCAGTGTGGTTACTGCAGCTTTTTTTTTTTTTTTTTTTTTTTTTTTTCCTCCAAAGCAGCCCTCCATCACAGAGTTGGCAAGCCCCTAGTTTTGTGAGGTGCAAATATGGTGTTCCTGCACCTTCTGGCAAACACCTAACCAGGCAGTCCATACAGCTTTAGGGCATGCATGTGTGTGATAGGGTACTCCGCATTATTTTGCTACAGGCAGCTCTGAGGAGCACTTGAACTCAACCAAATGGTTATCAAGGCTTATTTATGCTACAAAATGTTACACCAATTGATTTGGGAATAGAGAGCTGTGGGTAGTCTAGGCCAGCTCCTAAGAGCATAGTCTTAAGGGCCAGACCCCCCCAATAGACTTAGGCATCTCTACAATAATTTTGACAGCTTAGTCTTCGAAAGATACCCAAAGTGTCTTCCCCTTCCTCACCAATTCTCAGATATCTTAAGGTTTGTTTTTCTGTTACACATTGGCTTTTGTGACAAGTCTGTGTCAGACACTTCCAAACAGCTGCTCCTGGGCTGTTTTGACAGCTTGGTGCCCAGTTGCATCGCAGGGAAACCCAGCCATTTGTCATGAGGTGGACTGTCAAGGGTGATCCGTGTTGAAAGTAACCCCAAGAAAGTTGTTGCAACTGCTGGACAGGGGACTAGAGTACATACACGAGGCTGTTTGCTCTAAAGTTGACAAGTGCCAACTTGGCTGATGATGGCATTTAGATACATAAAGGTGCCAAGTACATTTGGTCTGTAAACATTTCTAGCATCTTTTTCTGCATGAAAATCAATTTGGAATCAACAAACTAGACATCTGTAAGTTTAATTAATCAAGTACTGCAGAATACCATGTTCGGTCTTAGTGGGTTTGACCCATGTTACCTATCAAAGCTGCTATTTGTGTTCTATGTTGGTCATTCAAATGTTTTAAAAAATGTTGGAAGCAAGCACTGAAAGGGCCCCAGGTGGATTGGTTTATAAGAACTTTTTGATTATAGCAAAGTACAGGTACTTTGTGGTTCTTTTGTGTGTAGAAGAAAGTGGTAACTATGGCAGCGGGCTACAGTAGCTAATACCAGATGGTTTAGAGGGATATTTGAGTACCACCCTAATGGACCAATTTAAATAATAGATATTGGATGGTTCATGTCTTGAAACATACATGTCTTATATGCTCTTAATTACAAGAAATTAGTCTTTCTACTCCTAGAAGTATTTAATTGCATTTGATCTTTAAGCTTTGAACTCTTAATTATGAGCTTTATGCCCATTATGTACTATATTTAAGGTTCACTTTTAAACAGTTTCGTATTTCTTTCATTTATTTTATCCTTTGTCCTGAAAAAAGGGTAAAAGCGTAGTTGAAACTTTTTATTCTTGAGTGCCATGATCCTCTCTTGCTTTTTCTCAAACTATCTCAGTCGTTTTGTTCTCTTATGGCATCACCTAGTCCTCACTGATACCATTTAAAGTCTGTTCGCTGACAAGGCAAATAGATCAGGAGTTTGTTACTAAAGCCATTTGTTTCTAGTTATTTTCACTCTGTTCTCTTTGAAACAGGGTGATCTGAGTGTAAGCAAGGAATGAATATTGTTGAGATATGTCTGGTGATGCTGCATTCATTCTTTCCTTATAAACTTATATTTTACTTGTAACTGAGTTGGAGATTGTGGTTTTCTGTTTCCGTATTGTTCAGATGTGATCCTAATGAATGCAGAGGTTCTCTTTTGTTTGCCTATTCTAGTCCAGACAACTGTTTTAAAGCTGGAGGTTGAAACTGCTTGGCAGCTAATCAAACAAGGAAGAAATGAATTATTAAAAAAAAATATAAAATGATGAAGCATAAGTGCCAAATAAATCCTGCTCAAGGGTAGAAAACCTGACCTTAGATCCCTTGTGCTTTTAGAAAATCTGGTAGTAGTAGTTAAGAAGAGAGTCTGCAGGATACATGTATTGTCACTATTTTTTTATTTTTTTTTTTTTAGTATTCTTGTATTCAGTTTCATGCTCTTAAACCTTTTTAATTGTGCTCTTTTAATGACTTCCCAATTGATGTTTGGTTTTGAAACCACAAGGCCATTAAGAGGCAGTCTAAGTATTAGGAAGAGTTGATGACTGTAGTCATTAGAATATTGTTAATAGACAAAATCATTCATTTAAACCTCTAACATGCAGGCTGTGTCTGAAAAATGATTCTGTTGACAAGTGTATGATGTTCTCTTTGGTAATTCTACCATGCTGTATTTTCTTTTGTATTTCACACAAACCCTTGGTGTGAATGTGTTTAGTGTATTTTCCTGTATCTTAATCCATGGATTTGTGCTAGTGTTTTGGTTTTGGTGGTTTAGGTTTTTTTTTTTTTTTTTCTTTCATATAACTAACCAGAAGCCTCTGAGTCAAGTTTTGGTTATAACAAAAGGCATTTTACCCTGGACTTCCTGTTTCTTTTACTGACTCTGTTTTTGACTCTCATCAACTCCAAATTTCCCTTGCTGTGACTGTCAAAAGTTTTGTGAATTTTGCTAGAACTGCAGCCATTTCAGAACTACTACCCACTCCTCTCCCTCTGAAGCTGTCTGGTTTTCCCCAAAACCAGAGGGGAAAATGAGGCCTGACATTCCAGCTGCATTATTTTCAACAGGGTACAAATGCAACCTACACGTTAGGTTAGGGATGGGTATTTAAATTTTTGTGGTATATTGTCTAGCGGGTGTTTAGCTGCTGTGTCAATGAAACCACCACTGCTGAAGATGGATTTCATTTATTGCTTACTATGTCCTTGCTGCACCTCTAAACAGTGTGGGCGGTTCTGCAGTAGTCTAGTGTTTCAGGTTTTTGATAGGATATTGAGCAACCTGTGGTGTCCCAAATGCAGACAGAGCAGATGCTGGAATCTCTAGAACAACCTTTGTCTTTTAACAAGCAAGATGGAGGATGCTAATAGCGAGTTTATTCTCAGGGACTTAGATTAAGAATAAAAGGCTGCAAGTCATTGGTTCATTCTGCTACATCATTTCAAAAAATATTTTTGAAATACGAAGTGCTTTGCAGTTTTCAGCTTAACAGAAGTACAAGAAGAAGCCAGATGGAATTGTTAGCCAAAAATTAAGTATGATTTTTGCTTTCTTGGGCTACTTACCTGGAATATAATGATTTCAGAAATTTTAACTCTGTTTTTCCTGCACACACTCTGAACAAAAGATTGCTCAGATTATGAACTCCATTGAAGCTAATCCTTTTGCTCCTTCTCTCACTTTTCTTGACCTATCTCCTTCTTGGAGATTATTTCCTTGGATATCTTCACAGTAATTCCAGACAAATGGTAATGAGAGGATGTCAACTGTAGGCATCCCCTGTGTATCAGCCAAAAAGTTGTATGTGCTTCCCAAAAAAGGATCCTGTTCTTATGGTCGCTGTCCTTTCTGTTCAGCTGAAGGTGTACTTAACCATGAAGGTGAGAAGAGCTACTTCTTTGTTGTCTTAATTATGAAAAGCTGAACGTGTATGGGGAGAAGGAATGGAAGAATCTAGGCGCCAAAAAGTTAGCGACAGGATGCAGAGGTTAGGTAATTCTCATCCTGTAGGCTCATTGTGTTTACTGTGAGAAAACTAGAAATTGCAGTAGGTTAAAAAAATGGAGAGTTTTTGGCCTAAATAGTTTGACTTTGCAAAATTCTACTGTTGGTTGTTTGGTTTGAGAGTCGTCACTACTTTAATGTAAAATAATTGAATTATGTTGGGGAGAAAGAATGTGTATTAGTTTCCCCACGCAACATGCAATTCTGCATAGTTTTTATGCAGGACTTAAATTACTTTTAGTGTTCTGTTAGCTTCTTAAAGTTTAGATTAAACATTGCAGTAGCCCCCATCTCTAGATTAATTTATTTGGCTTTCTTGTTCCGTGGTTGTTGACATTTTGAGCACTCATACACTTTCTAACAATGCCTGCATGACTGCTTTTGGAAGCCACAGTGTCACATTTGGACATGGATGCTCTAGTAAACTCTAAATTGCTCCCTGCAGAGCACTGTGCTGAAGGGAATCATGAAGGAAAAGGTCTGTGAATTAGTGACGTTAATTATCTAAGAATAGCAACAGGTAAGCATCTACGTGGTGTGTTTTCACTGTAGTGTGTTGACTGCATTTTGGAGACCCCTGAAATAGCAATTTCAGAATTTTGAGCTCTGAACTTCCTTTTGTTATTCTGAAGTCAGACCCATAATATTAATATAACAGCTTTCTGTGTTTGTTTTCAGTGTCTTTGTTATTTCAGCAGAATATTTTTATTGGCAGCTCATTGTTACAGTGGCTCTTGAGGATGTAATGTGGCATTAATGTTTCACTTCATGCACTGTATTACCTGACCCCAGGAGTATTTTGTGGCATCTACCAGGCCAGAGATGAAAGCTGCTGTTTCAAGCTAGGAGTGCAGGCTATGTTCAACATACCAGTGCTTTCATACTGGAGCAGCAGTTCCTTTCAAAGTAATTGTGTTCTGGCCCGATGCCCGATTGTGCAAACCTTTGGACTATACTTTGTGTGTAGGCATGGCTTCATCAACGCGACTGCACATAAGCTCCACAAAGCATACAAAGTTTGTGAAGTAGTTTGACAATGCCAATTACTGTGCTAAAAATAAACCAGAGGTGCATTAGCATTAATATGTACTCCCACAAGCTATGCTAATCACTCCTGAAGAGCTGCAAAATTGGATAATACTGTTGTACATGCTAAATTATTTCTTAGAATGTAAGGTTACAGATCTAGCAAATCAGGTTTGTTTTCTTTTCTCCAGCTTCTACATGAGTATGGAAGAGTGAGTTTGCTAAGAGTTTAGAAACCTTGCTGGCTTTTGTGAGGATGATGACTGAAGGTGTCACAGCTGCCTTCTTTATAAATGTCTGCATGACTGATCTTGCTTTTAAAACTCTGACCTCATAAAAGTATTTGTTTTATGGTAATTTTCAAAGAGTTTTTAAGAAAATACTTTGAGTTACAAAACTATATTTAAAAAGAAAAAATAGTATGGAGAGGAGGAGTATAGTTTTGTTTTAAGCAATTGTAATGGAGCTACTTGGAGCATAGGGACTTTTAGAACAAGACATGGTGATTGTATGTTAGATTGCTGTCGTAATTGAGCATGCGAAGGCTTAGAGTACACTGTTAATTTTGGGCACTAACATTTCGCTTATACCTATCGCTTGCTTTCCTTTCACTTCATTAATGTCAAGCTTTTTACTTGAGATGGGTCATGTGGCATCACTCTTGGGCTAGATGCTTTGGTCATTCTCCATCGTGTTGTCTGAAACAGTAATGACTGGAACTTGAATAACCATGGCACAGGCTGGTTAGCCCCTACTCACAGGAGAAGGGAGAGACTGAGGCCATCTGGGGCAGTTGGTAGTGGCTCTGAAGCCAGATAATAATTCTGAAGGGTTGGCTGTAGTCTGTGGGATGCAATCACTATTTTTCATTACTCTGCGAGAACCAACAGTGACAACGGTCCTGTTTCTTGTTACATTTTAAACGGCCAGATATGTACCAGTACAGAAAGTCTGCATCTGTTGATCTGTAATAAGATTTCAAAAGCATTGAGATATGATGACTTCTGAAAATAGCATGGTTGTTCTAAGTTTGAATTTTGACCTTGGATAGAAAAGTATGAAATATTGATTTGCACCAGTTTGTGCAGTTTGCTTAGAAATATGGAATACGTTTGGGCTGGTAAGCAGGCAGAGCTGGGTTTTTTTCTCTTTTTTTCCTGGGTAGAAATTGGTTTTAGTAAAGAAGGGGAGTAGATGACAATGCAGGGAGAAAACTGGCATTTGTAGGCCTTGCTAACACGATTGCCATTGCACTGGAAACAATTGAACCAGAAGGGAGTGTGTTTAAAAACTGCATAGCTGGAGCACACAAATGTGTCGGGGTTGTGATGTGTAAAGCAGAACAAGAGTTTAGAAAGGAAAAATTGAGCGTAAAGGAACTTTTCTTTGTAGAGTAGGGTTGATAAAAAGCATGCTGTAGGTGAGTAAGGAGCATGCCACCACTCATGAGAACAGTTACCACCCAATACTGAGTAAAGGAAAGATGAGCTAAGATGTTTGAGTAAGCTACGGATTTTCTGAGTCTGCCATAAGCTAGAATTGAAGAGGGATTATAATTTCTGCAGTTTGACAGTGGATTACTCTAATCTTCCCCCCCCCCATTCTCTTTCCATGTAATTTTGAAAACAACCAAATGAGCAAAAAGAATCTGTACAGTAGCTCTAGCTAGAATTTCTAGAAATCTGGTAAGAGTTGGTTGTACTTCAAGCCAGTGGCTGCAAAGTTAAGTGGTTCTGGTGATTTGTAGTAATACTGGTAAACAAGTGTATCCTCCTATGTCGTACTGCAGAGCACTTTATCCTATGAATGTGATCCTTGATCACTGCCCGAACTGAATTTTTGGATGGTGGCTACCATTATTTTAAATGGAAGATTCTTGTGATTTTATCTTTGTACACACTGGCTGCTGACTTGGTAACCTCTTGGCATTTAGGAGAGACTTGCCCAAAACATGCTTGTCTGAATGGATTCTTGAGGCAAGAGGTTGGGGGTGAAGAAAGAGCATCTCTGTCATTGTTGAAAAATACAGCTCTGTGATCTTTGAGCAAATAGGGAACAGGAGAAGCTTTTCTAATGGCTTTTGGCTTTGCTGTGCTTTTTGAAAAGGCAGGAGGGTGGCTCTGGCATTTCCCCTCTTAACATCTGCCAACCAACTGCAGCCTTGGGGCAGAGAAGTTAAAACAAGCCAAAGGAAAGTCCACTTTGGGTGCATGCTCATCTGATAAAGCCTTCTGGAGGAAGAGAAATCAGACTTGAAGGAGTTTCTGTTGGCATGGTGAGGTGTGTGTTGCCTCTGCGTTGAATTTTTTACCCACTGGGCTTCTCAAGTGAGAGGACTGGTGAGAGGACAGCAGGAGGATGGTTGCTTATACCTCTGGCCATCCACAGCTGGTGATTCTTGCTAAAACACGTGTTTTACTGACTGTTGCATGTAACAGCTTTTGTTCCTTCACTCCTGTGAAAGACACTGCTCCTAGGTAGACCCCCTCTTTATAGAGATGAGAAAATTGGGGAATATCCATAAGGATTAAAAATATGCTCTGGATATTTTCTCAAGAAACTTAATTTGAGAAGATGGGAATGTAATCGAAATGCATGCATGGTTTTTATAGCTTTACAGAAGCTTCTGATATGGTTTGATACTTAAGCTGCAATGAAAAAACTTGAAATCTTGCAGAAGACTGAAAATTGAATAATTCTGTGTTTGACTCAGATAAGTAGCATTGCGCTTGTCCCATTTGATCGTGTGTCTCCCTGTTGGTGTTTTCATGATACCTGTAGTGTTCTTTTAATGGGACTGTAGAAAAAGTATGGAAAACTACTGCAAAGCTTGCAGGATGAGTTGCATTTAAATGACTTATCGTCCTGGTTAAGCTGAGACAGAGTTAACTTTCTTCATAATACCTAGTAAGAGGCTGTGTTTTGGATTTGTGCTAAGAAGAAACAAGGCGGGATTGAGACCCAAAGTGGCCAATAATCTATTCCATAACATGGTATATAGGTGAAGACACTCTGGAAGCTTGTCCCTTTTTTTTTTGTTCCGGATTTCCTTTGCTCTGGGTCATCTTGCTCTGGATGGTCCCTCTCCCAAGGCCTTCTCCCTCCCCTCAGTCACCTCTTGGTCTGGGACGCTTGGACTATAATCTCTGTTTCGGGACTCTCCCTGCTCCGTGATCGTTGTCCAGGAATGGGCTGAGCCTTGGTCATCGAGCAGTGAGAGTATCACTGTGTGTCACTCATTCATATATTTGTATACACTATTATTTTCAATGTTATTGTAATTTAGTTATTAAATTGTTCTTATCTCAACCCATGAGCCCTTTTTCCCTTTACACCTTTGATCCTCTTTCCCATCCTTGGGAAGGGGGAGAGTGAGCGAATGGGTTGTGTGGGGTTGGCTCCCAGATAAGGCTAAACCCATCACACTTGTATCAATGTTTTGGCTCTCCTGATCAATACAGTAAAGTGTGATTAAAAACAAATTAATGATTTGAAGGGGTGGGCAAGAGAGGTTTTAGGAAGAAATGGGTTTGTAAGTTTGTGAAAAGATCTTGGAGAATTTGACCTTGTGATAATAGTATAAACTGGCTACACCATTTAACAGCAACAAAATTATGATCTGAATTTTGGGCCTGGTAGGGAATACTGAAGAATTAAACAAAATTGTGAAGAACAAAGTGAAATAAATGGAATTGACATCAGAACAAGTTGAATAGCAGTCTCATTCTTGATTGTGGAACACAGCTCAGATAAATGTTCTTTGAAAGACTGTTTTTGCTCATCCTTCCTTTTGATTGTCCCAAGAGAAGCTGGGTGTTGATAAGGATTTTAATATGAATTGTGATCAGTGGGAATGAATGAACTAGATGGGGCCATTTGTTAGGGTCTCCAGAGATGGGAGAATTGACGCGTAGCAGATGAACATGGGATTAACATTGAACAGAGAGAAGAGACCAACATCCTGAATTGCTACTAATAAGCACTAATGAGTGAACATCAGCCATCCTTTGTGTTGAAAAAGGGAAGCAATTTGCTAATTAAAAATAATTTGTAAGGTGGCTTCTCTCTTTGTTTTCTGCCTGTAAAATATGTGTGCAAGTGAATCTTGGAGGCCAAGTAGCAAAATGATCCTATATAAGGATTATTTTAAAGTTCATTGCCTCAATACTTAAAATCCTTTTAAAAGTGCTGTTTTGCTCCCTTCAATCTCTGTGTGTACACATTCGGGAGAAGAAGCAATCTTTTTGGCAAGACTCGGTGTTAAGTAATGGAAATAAAAGATATTGCCGTTTCTCCCGTTACTATAACACTCCTATTAATGGATACAGTGTACAGTGCTTTAAAGCCTGAATGAGCACTATGTTCAGCTGAAACTATGGAGATGAGATGAAAATAAGTAGAATGTACTTATTCTTCTTTATTTTGTACACGAAGTACTTCCTGTTCTCGTCGTGCTTTTTACACATTAAAGTCATAAGATATTAGTAAAGCACAGTTCTTTTTCCCTAATTATGCAGTATAATTGGAAATTGTGGGCAAATCATCTAATCCCCATAGTGACAGCAGAACCTTTATCTAATTAGGAGTTTGCCTTTTAGCATTACTTTGAATAAATTAGCATTTCATTAGATACCCTGGGCTACTGGGAAAAAGTTTCCCAGAGTAGTATTTAGTCTTTATTTTCTAAAGACGGTATTTTGAATTAACATAGGTTAATAATATCCTTTGTAACTGGAAAGATACAGAATAGTAGTACTGTTGTTATTCTTAATATCAGAGGGCTGCGCTTGGAGGTTCTTTGCTTTCTTGAATCCCCAGGAGTCAGCGTAAAAACTTATGTCACCTTCTTTGACCTACTCTTTC
>NW_010098905.1:32456-44721 GCF_000699245.1 Pterocles gutturalis
CCTGGGGGGGGAAGAAAATAAAAATGGAACAAATTTGAAATACAACTTGACCTCCTCCCTCTATCCTTTCCTTTTCTCCAGAGGATGAACTTCTGTTTCAGATTAAAAACAGTGCAAAGCAAAAGTTGCGCTAATTGTAAATGAACTCTTCTCCCCATTTCCAATGCAGCTAATCCAGAATAATCCAGGAGTATTTATAGTCTTTTCTTGCATGTATAAATCAGTGGTAGGAAACTGGATGACTAAGGTTTCGTATTGACTGCTAGATAAGTGTGACTGCCTGCTGAAAGGGAACCCATAACTTTGGGAAGTTAAAACAGGTAATTCATCAAAGATGGGTTCTCATTGATTTTCTTTCCTAGTGTTCAAAAGAGCAGAAAGAAAAATCCATGGATATGATAAAGGGTTGTCACTTCCTTTCCTTGAGTCACTGGCTATTTCAGGCCCTTGCTTACCCGTTTGAAGAGTCGTTGGCTGTGACCTGTGGCAGAAGATTGGTATAAAGTGTGGTGTTAAATCTCCTCAAATTGGCCGTTGCAGCAGGGATGTACATTTGCACCACCATTGGCTTGGCTGCTTCTTGGTGGATGGAGGCATGCAAAGGATCTGACAGTTTGTTTTGCCAAATCCAGAGGAATGAAAGGTCTTCTGTTTGGCAGGCCAGTCTCAGGCTGGCTGTTGGAATGGATTTTGTGCCTAATAGCACAACACATCTGGGGCTTTTGGTGTTTGTGAAGTTGGAACCGGTTGCAGAAGGACCTTCAGTGCGGTGTTGATATGTGAAAGTCCCCAGCAGGGCTCAGTGATGGGCTGGGTTCTGGGCTTCTCGGCTGCTGGGATGAGCTGGGCTCTCCAGGCTGTCCAAGGCAGACGATCACTTACTCCCTACTGGTGAAGTAGGACGACCTTGTACCTCTGCCTCCCCTTTGGTAGATGTTTTCTTGTTTCCCTGCCCTGGGAAGGCTTTTTTATCATTTCTTGTGATTGGACAAGGGTTATGTTGGTGACAGAGGAGCTCATGTTACTTCCTAGCTCTTTCCTCAGGCTTCTTCGGTTACCCCTCTCAATCCAGTAATTATTTTGTATTCCTGTGTGATGAGTTAGCCAGAGTTTTGGGGTGGATCTTCCTAGACCTTCTCCTGTGATGTCAGGCCTGTAAAAAAAAAAAAAAAAAGCAAACAAACAAAAAAAACCAAAAACCCAGAAATTTCCTTTTCTAACTTTGATCAAATGTAGCTTATTTTTAGTGACAGCTGAAACAATTAATTGACAACTTTGAAGATGAGGGAAGACAGGATGGAAATAAAGAGGGTTTATTAATTGCTCTCTCCCTCTTCAGCATCACTGCAGGCAGGTTCCTGCTTTCAGATCTGGTTGTTGGTTACCTCAGTATCTTTGTAGGAAGTTGGTAGGTGTGTCCAGTCCTCGCCCCTGGTGCCTAGGAAGGTCTTCCCTGCAACCTCTGAGGGAGGTTAGTCCCTGGCCCGAAGATGAGAATGCTGGAAAATCTGGGTCTTAGTTGACTGCACTCCCACTCGCTGCAGGACCACAGCTCTTGGCAGCCACACCTTGCACTGTCCCTTGGCTGCATCCTTCGTCACAGGGGATGTTCAGTAGCTCATGAAATATCTGCTTCTTCCTTTCATCTCCATCCAGAGGCCCAGAAACTCTACTTAAATGTACTGTACAAACAAAATTGTCATTCATATCCTAGATATGTTTAAATTAACTTCTCTTTCCTTGTGGGATTCTAAAGGCACTGTGATAAAACCCTCTAGTTTTCTTCTATATGTTCAAATAAATAAATTTCTCTGTGTTTGTTAGTTGTGTTGATATTGTTATGCACTAGACCATGCTTGGTCACACGGACTTGAGATTGCATGAATTGCCAAACAGCACCCATTTTCTCATCCACTCCCTACATATGGTTTATTTTAGGGAGATCCTGTCTGGGGACCCAGAAGGTGGGAAGGCAGTGTTAGAGGTATGTTAGAGCGAATGACTGCTGTAATGTAATGATCTGAATTTTGTTCTACAGCTTGATGACTGCACCCTGCAATTGTCTCACAACGGTACCTATCTGGATCTAGAATCCACCCTAGCAGAACAAAGAGATGAATTGGAAGGCTTCCAGGAGGATGCTGGGTAAGTAAATGTTTGCTAAATTTAGATAAATAAGCATATTTGTCCAAAGCATTGAGGTTTTGGGAGTGTGTGTGGTTGACTTGATGTCTTCAGATCAGCATAGGAACAGAAGAGATTAAGTTATTTCCTCTGTAAGTACATACGTCTCCCCATTTCTGCAATTAAGAATTTTATTACTTTTCTATCTACACTCACTCTTAGAGTTTCTCTAAAAGAAGATGGCATCCTATTAGAAATCTGTCAAGATGGATGTCTCGATTACTCTAGTAAATTTTTACAGTTCTTTGGAACTTGATAAATGGGGGTGGTTCTGAGAACTGAGATCTGTATTAGATGACAGTAGTTGGTGTAGAAGATTATATTTCGATGGTGCTTCTAAAGTTATAAACTCTATTTCTTTGTGCCTTGAGATTTAAGTCCTCTTTTTATATTATTGGAGAAAAGACCTGTATTGATTTATTTTTTTACTCCTGGAATTGATTTAGCCAGCACAGGGGCTAAGCATGTGGGGTTTTGGTATTGTGTGTTGAATATTCTCCTACCTTCACCCCACACACTTTTTTTTTTTTTTAAATTACTGCTGGCACACGTGGATTTCTATGACACAGCTTTCCACAAACCATCTCTAGTGAGAACTGGAAGTGAAAACAAAAGTTAGCATCAATGTGTGTCTGTGTGAATACATATATAAAATTTGCTTTTTGGAAGAATTGTTTTCCTGGTTGGTTGTCTTGTTTAAGATAGAAAATGAACATACAGTCTAGAGCTATTTTTGCCTTTTTGGTTGCTATATTGGACTGGATAGTTTAATTTTATGGGTGCGTTTTGGCATGGACTTTATGCATGTGAATAATGTAGCTGTGCCAGAAGGAAATTAACTGCATTCTAAATTGGTCAGGGCTTGTTAACACTAAGAGGTGCAGCCCTTGTGCTTATACTGGTTTCTCTGCTTTTTGTGATAGCTGTCTGGTCTTTGTTTGATGAATACTCTTACAAATTCAAACTGTGCCTCTGAAGAATATTTTATGTGGACAGGTATTTTAAATAATATGTTACAGATACTTGTGTGTGCATTTGTGTATGTTGTCTTCATACATACCAGTTTTGGGCATGTTTTTGTAACTATTGGGATACTGGAACTGGTCTGTTAGAAATTAAGCTAGTTAGAAGAAAGTTCTTCAATACACAGAGTAGCCAATACCACTGAACTGAGCCTCCCTTTCCTATGCAATAGGAGTGTTGAGTATAGAAGTTGATCTAGTGTTCAGTTTTATGCAGAGGTGATAAAAATTGCTGCAAAGAACAGCAAGTTCTTATTTCCAGCTAACTTTATAATTAGTTGAAAGCAAGTAAGAGGAAGGAAAAATTTTCTCTTTCGATACCTTTTTTTTTTTGTAGTAGTAGTATGCATGAGTTGCTAATTCACACTTTTTTTTCTTTCCATTGATGTTTCCATGATAATTCAAGTAACTTTAACTTCATTGCCTTTTGTACCCCCCAAAAAAAAATCCTGAGCAATTTGGCAGGTTGGAGACTGGTGCTTTTCCTGCTAGGCTTTACATTCAAAATGGCAAGCTACCTTCCACCACCTTGTTTTAATTTCTGCTTCCTTTGGGCACATAAAATCAATGATATGAATTGTTCCTGAAAGATGATTCTAGTTTTCTCTGTGGTAGCTGTCCTAGGAAAAATACGAAAACATGTGGAACTAACTGTGCTTCTTGGAATTGCATGCCTACTGTGTTGTTTTGAGCTCAAAAATCAGGGTATGTTTTTGTGTACTTTGCATGTGTGCACAGGCCTCCTTTTAATGGTGCAGCCTATTGTCAGTTGAGTAATTACTTCTTCCAATGGCTTGTCCTGCCAGGTAATGTGAAGTCAGCCACAAGGTCCTCCATTCCTCTGCAGAGGTGGGTAGGGAGCTATGAAATTGAGTATATTAAGGTACATCACAAAAGCTTGGGCTACGAATTATTATAATTATCTTTTGAAATGAGTCTTGTGAAATGAAAGAGAAGTACTATTGTATCTGTTGTTGTTTGTGTATGTAGCCCTCACCTTCACTGGTCTTTGCCTGGCTCTCTGAAGTTGTCCCTCTGGTAATTGTGGGTCAGTAGGAAGTGCGGTGTTTTCATGTTTCAGCTGCCTTTCAGCTGCCTGCCTTAAGAGCTGGCCCCGGTCTTGCACCTAGGTGCAGCTACCTAGGTCTACCTAGGTCCACTGTAGCTGTTGTGGCCCGTCTTTCTTAGATGTCTTCCCACTATAGTCCTTGTTCAGATCCTGCTTTTTTCTTTTATAATAAATTAGACAGGTGGTGGTAGTTGCAGAAGGCTGAAGTGAGAATGGAGGAAAGGAAGAATGAGAGGTGTGTTGGGGAGTAAATCAGTGTATGAACCACAGATGAGCACAAAAAGACACATGTACCATGCTGCAGAGGGAAGAGGGGACAATTGCCTGGGGGGATGCTCTCCTCAGCACCTCTTCTGAGGTGTCTGTAGTTACAAAGTGGTATGCTTCCCTTGGGTAATCCTAGCTTGTGCTTAATCTGTAGTGCTGTCTAAGGACATGAGGGTTGTGCTTTAACTTGGTTGTCATGAGGTTGAGGGTGTTCGGTTCCATCTTCCCTGCCCACACGTATCCAGTAACTTGAAAAAGGTAATGGGCTTCTTAGGGTATAACACGGGCATTTAGCCGGTGAAATGCAATGAACTTGGTATCCTCAGTACTCGTGAGGCTTCTGCTGGATCTGCCTACCATTTTTATCCGCATTTCATGAGAGAATAGGAGGAAGATTAACAAGAACAACCAGAACTTTAATAATCTGTCATGTGGCTTTCCCGGCTGATTTAGTAACATCATCACTTCAGAGTAAATGCAACTCGTGTGATGTTATCCAGAAAAAAGGAATATTCTAGACATAAGATAGCAAATGCAATCAGGAATGTCTCCCTTTATCCCAGGTTTTTAGCAAACTAAACTCTGGTTTTGGGTCTTGCAACTCTGATCTTTTGGCCTTGCAGAGACGAAGACACTGAGCCTGGACTGCTCCCAAGCTGGGGCTGCTGGGTGTGTGCACTGGGGGTTTAGCAGCCTGCTGTCTGCGAGGGACTAGCCACAGAAACCACTTAGTTTCTTTCTTTCTCTCTGGGTCATTTCAAGGTCCTGCTCTTAATCTTCAAAGTTTTTAATTTTCTGAGATTAGGCTACCTCAGGACCTGCCTCTCTGCCATGCTGAGGCAGCTGTGCTCATCAGGGTCACTGTGAAGCTTGCTGAACTCTGAATGAAGGAATTACTAGCTGGATATTCTGGGCATTTAAAAAATTTTAGATTGTAAACTGTGGAAACTCTGTTAAAAGTGACGAGAATGTCTTGCAGTCTGACTGTTTTCAGCGTCTTTTTGCCAAATGTTCCTATTTGACCAGGCAAAACTGGTCATTTTTATTTTTTTTTTTAAACACACTGCTGAAAGGAGACTTATAAATAAATAAACCACATAGGAAACACAATCTTAGAAATTTTGTTGGTGTGAGTGGCTGCAGGTATCTTTTCTCTTGGAAGGACTGGATGAGCATAGTGAAAAACAAGAAGGATATTTCTTCGAGAGGAAAGGAAAGGATGGTGGCAGTTAGGCTGGAGGTTTATGATGTGTATCTGTAACAGGTATAAAAACCACATACACTCATACACAATTTCAAAGTAATCTTCTTTTGTTACTGAATATAATGAGAAGAGGCTTTTTGTAGTTGCTATCCACTCCAGCGGAATCTAAACTTCCGTTTAGGGAAGGAGAAAACCCAGCACACATACCCTCTTAGCCTGTAGGGCTAACTCTGAACAAGACATGGACAGGGACAGAACTGTTTTCCTGTGTCCACAACTCTTGGTGCTGCCATTTGCACCTTTGGGAATAGCTGTGGGATTCAGGAGACTCGGATCCTTTTTATATAGCGACAGTCCAGGTGAACATTAGGGCCAAGCAATGAGGCTGGCCCTGCAGAAGGTGTCATGACCAGGAAATGGGTCAATAAGAGCAATTGCCCTTCTTTTCAACTTTGTCCTGTATTCGTGGTTTGTTTGCTTGTTGTGGTTTGTGGGGTTTTGGATGTTGTGTGTTTGTTGGTTTCTTTTGGTTTTTTGTTTTTTGTGGGGGTTTTTTTGGGTTTTTTTGCCTTGCTCCCAACACAAGTTACTTTGTGGATGCTTAATTTTGTGAGGAGGTGATGTGGAGGTAGCTGAGGGGGACTGGCTGTTTTGTTAGGATGCCCATGACAGCTAATGCTCTTTTCCTTTGTTTGCTTGCGATTTTATAGGGCCAGTAAGAATTGTCAAGAAGTGTATGAATTTAAATAACCATATAATAACCATGGGGAACAAGCAGGAGGAGTTAGAAATCCGTGTTCGGTCAGGAGATTATGACCTGGTGGCAATTACAGAGACATGGTGGGACAGCTCACATGACTGGAATGTAGTCATGGGTGGCTATACCCTTTTCATATGGGCATGTCTTAACAGGCCCTAATGGTAGCCCATAAGGTAATGCAGCCTAAACCATGCAACACAAAAGCTCTTCAGCTTTTGAACAGATTCAGAATCTGTTGAGGGCAATGGAGTCTGCAGAGATCTTTAATGTTCTTTTTCTGCTTATGCACGGTTATTTTTTGCTGGCTTAGACTTTGTGATTAGTACAGTTGTGAGAATGAAAACTTTAAGTTACTTTTTTATGTGAGGAAATTGGGGATGCATTTGAAGGTTAACTTGTTTCTTGTCTAATAAAAGTGATGACTCATTGCTTGAAGCAGTACTGCAAACTAGTGTGTCCTATGCTGATTTTGTATTAGTTTAGACAGTGTATTATATTAGTTCACTGTTGGAAGATGCCCTCAACTCATGACAACTTTCTCTCCATGTTTTGTCTTGATGTTGTTTCCATAGTGTTTCTCGGTTCAAACAGCAAGGAAAAATAAGGGAGATGCCTGTGGGAGATTGTCACAGCGTTGCTGCAAACAGTAGAGACTGTGACTGCTAGTTGCATTGATTTACTCATGTTTCGAAAAATGCATTCGTTCATCTGAGTATTTTGATTTCTGTGATTTTTAGTTATTACTCTGATCACATGCTAAATCTGAAAAATTGAATGGATGGTCACAATTAAAACACAGAAAAAAACCAACCAAACAAAAAAACCAAACTCACAACCCCCCAAACCCACAAAACCCTAACAAACCCCAAACAAATAACAAACCAAGCCCAATAAAGACAATGTTCTTTATATCAAGAAGACTGAATTAGTTTAGGAGGCCTGTGCATACTTAGAGCAGATGGAGTGTTGGAAGCCTTTCTTGTTTTTTGCTTAAGGTGCTCTTTATATGTTGTGTATCGTCTGTACTTATCCAGGTGCAAGGACCAGAAGGGCTCAGAACTGTAGAGGAACATGATGTGTGGAGCTCAGCTGGAGAGTGATTCAAATGATGCTGCTTTTGATCTCAGCCCTCTTAGGCCTTGAATAGCCGGATCTGTTCAAGGATTTTCCTAAGTAGGACCTTCCTGCTCTCTCTCATGCTTTTTGGTTAGAGCTTAGATGTATTCAGGCTGTCGTATAGCTGAGAGGTTATGGTAATTTTTGGAAGATATTCTACAGGGTAGCAGTGTTCCATTCTATAATGTATCTCAGATTAAGATGTTGAACCATGTTCTAAAGTCAATGATTAGCTAAAACTTTACTGTTGCAAAATAAATGTCCACAAAGTTTTCCCATTTCTAATTAAATAAATTGTTTTTCTGGATGCTTAAGTTGGTACTTTTTAAATTCCCTCCTTCCCTAAGTTTGAGGACAATAGCTATTACTACCCTTGTTTCCAAAACTTTATGCAGCTTTTCAGCTTCTTAATTTTTAGTCCTAATAAAATGTCTTTGTTTATAAAAGAAAAAAAATCAGTAGATATAATGTTGAAATTAATCTTTAGGTTGAACTGTAGAAGTTCATTTTCATAGTTTTCATGTGATGTTCCTTGACAGCACAATGAAATAAAATAATAGGTCCCATATACTTTCCCTGCCACAGAACAATAGGTAAGGAATCTGAGCATTCATGCTTCCAGAGCATGTAATCAAGAATAATTAAGCAAACATGCATGTATTTCATAGAGCTTGACAAATGAGACATGTAACTTTGAACGATGTGTTTTTGAAGTAGGATGGAAGCAATTAACACTTCAATCTTCCAACACACAAATTATTGACTAATTATGGGATAAGGATTTCTTGTCAGCGGATCTTCTTGACAAGATATTTTGTGAAGATGATGGTTATCAAATTAAGTTTTCTTACTACTAGTAGAATGCTACCACATTTGTAGTTAGAGAATGAATACTGTTGTATTAATGTAAAATGTATTTAAAAAAACCCAATTGAGTAAATAATAGTAAACTTGAATAAATTTCACTGCAGCCCAAGGCTTGTTTTCTCATGTACTCTCATCTTTGAAGCTGGCTTGATGTTGTGGAAGTAATTATCTTCTGTGTAAGTCTAGGTCAGAGACTACAAGCCATCTTGCTCACACCAGGAGACACAAAAAAAGATCCATATGGGCCTGTGTAAAGAATCTGTGATCGCCTAATTTGGTGGGCTGGCCAGGAGGGAGCTGGAGGGCAGCAGTAAGCACAGAAATTACAGCCATCACAAGTATCTGTGGAGCGTAGTTGAAGCCTGGGGACGTCAAATGGGAGTGCAGTCAATGCACCTTACAACTTCATTCCAGTCTAGATGGAGAAACCTTAAGGCATGTAGCCTAGAAAAAAAAGTTGAGATACTGCATAATCTTTGTCTCATTGGTGTGCTGACCTTCAAAGGGAAGCAGAGGTGGTTTTGCTCTTCTCCCAGTGCCCCCAGTCTTCCAAGCTGTGTCATGCTCCTTCCAGTTGAGAAGGAGCCAACATCCATAGCGACACTTTCCCTGGTTTGGATGAGGAGGCAGGTCATTGCTTCATGAGTTCTTTCTCCTCTGCGCAGTTTTGGGTTTGGAGGAGCAGGAGCCTGGGATTGGTAGATCTGACCAGAGCAGGTCATGGGCAGCTCTTGGAGCTGATGCTTGTAAAATGTGAAGGGACCCAGTCATGCATCAGGGAGCAGCACCAAAAGTTGACGCAGGCTTTTGGGGTGTGAGGCAGCACCTCAAATTCCAAGCACTAAATTGTTCTGTCGTCTGATTTTGTGTTGTGAGGTTTTTTGTGGTTGTGTTTTGGTGAGTGTGTTTTTCTGTTTTTTTTTTTTTCTTTTTTTGACTCATGATTTTATAGCTTGTGGTTGTCAATACTTAAACAGCTGTGTCTCCTCTCCCCCTTTGCCCAAGAGTTTGCTCACAGCTCTGTTGTTGAGGGAAAAATCTACATCTGTACTAAGGTATATGTGGAAACATTTGAAGATTGCTATTTTTGAATTTTGGTGATTACCACTAGCAAATGAATGCAGTAAGAGTGCTTTTCTTAAAAAATGATTTCCATTGGAAAATATATTGCAAAAATACTGTTGTGCATAGCTCTCTCCCAGCCCATTACATACCAAATACAGTGCCAAACCAAGAAGTGTATGAAAAATTCTTAGATTTTTTCCTAGGACAACCTCTTCTTAAGATAGTCTAATTTGGCGTTCAGGTTTACACGTGAAAATAGCTGAGGAGCCCGATATTTTAGGGTGGAAACTGAAATAAAAAGAGCTTACAGAAACAGCTGATGCCAGATTTTTTTTTGAAAAACATTTAATTTTATTAATATTGAAGCTCCTTAATAGCTGTGTTTGCACTCTGCCCTCCTCATGAGTGATGAGGTTATAAGCTAAGTGAGCAGCTCTTGAGGCTTGGAAATGTGTTTCTCTTCAGTTTGTGAGGAGGAAATCCCGTCCTCTCTGCATAAACACATCATCTGCAGGGCTTCAGGTAGCGCTGCTGAAAAGTGCTGTAGGACTGCTCCAAACTTAGCTCCTGTTGTGAGTAAAACCATTGATTTGAGGATCCAAACCTCGGACACCACCACCACTGGGTGCACCCGGCATCTGCCGGTGCAGCTTGCAAATGGATGTGGAATTGCAGCATAATTGCCTGGAGCATGCAGGCAGGGGAGTGAGTTGGTACTGGGTAATTAGTGAAAGCTGTGAACTTGCTGCACTTCGTATTCCACAGCAGCTATTTGTGTGCATGCTCCTACCCTGTGGTAAATGTAAATGCAAAATAGATTTGTATAGGCAAGCTCACACTCTCTATCCTGTGGGAATTTATCTGTGCACTGGGTGTGTGTGTGTGTTTGTTTTGCCACCAACTAAACTAAGGTAATAATCTGCTTCTGGTAAAGTAAGTGTCTCCAATTTAACCTCCAGTGGTGAACTAACAGCTTAAACCATTGCAAATTTCTGACTAGCCTAGGATCTCCAGTAATGAAGCCATGAAAACTAGTGACCTCTGCCAGGGTTAAGATTACAGCAATACAGAAAAATATTAATTTATTTCATGATTACTGCTCAGTAATTGTGCTCGTTAGCAAAAGGATTGATGGTGCAGTAATAAATGCAAAGCCTATTTCCTCAACGGAATAAATATGGAGAAATAAGTGGCCTGAGGGCAGAATGTTTTATTCAAGAACTTGTTTGTTGAGTTATGAAGGAGACGTTGCCAAATATGATGCTGGTGGAAAATTTCCAAAAAGTAGAGACCCAAAGAAGCATATTGATTGATGCAAAGTAAATTTATTTTTATGTACTTACACTTACATAGACACATGCATGTCCTACTACAAAGTAGGACAGTTTTAAAATAGCTCTTGCTGAATCTGGCTAAACTGATCACATCCTAAGAGCGAGCATAATTGGCCAATTAATCCAGTAGGACATCATTTTGATATGTGTTCTGTGTCGCTTTGGCAAATATCCTCTTCAGGTGTTTTTTTTTCGTATCTTCAATTACATTGGAAAATCATAAAAGGTAGGGTTGTTTTCCCCTCAAGATACTGGAGAATGATTTCTAGTAGAAGGCAAAAAAGTTTATGAAAAAATATTAAAGCTACTTTTCCCAAACTATTTTTTTTTAAATTATTTTAATAATGAAAAAAGTTGAGCTCTTTTTGGTGCTAAAAATAAGGGTTAGGATCTTTGTGAGAATGAAGTGATGGTGCAGGTGCCCTTAACTTCTCCTCTGTGACTGGAATTTTTCTAATGACATTGATCTGCCACTTTGTTCTCTGGGAAGCAAAACTGTGGGTCCCATGGTTTGTCTGGGAGAACCAGAGGAATCCTTTGCCTGAAGAAGTATAGAAGCATCACGTGACCCAACTGGGGGAGATAAATTTATTTTACTTTCTTCCTTGCCCTGTGGGTTCTCAGTATTTTTTTTTTTTTTTTTCCCCAAGGCATCTGTTGATCCAAGTGCAAGGAGGCTTTAAATTAAAATCCAAATTTAACATGATCTTCAAAGTGCAGGTGACAGCAAAACGTCATGACCAGAAGTTACCCGGGGTAAAGATGCCTGGGAGGAATGTACAGCCAGAGTTTGATAGCTACTGACCGCAGTGGGAAGTATATAACCTAAGAATGGAAAAGCATTGGTCAGGTATTGGGGGTGCAGTGATAGGACGACGAGTAATAGTTTTAAGCTGAAAGAGGGTAGATTTAGATTAGATAGTAGGAAGAAATATTTTACTGTGAAGGTGGTGAGGCACTGGAACAGGTTGCCCAGGGAAGTTGTGGATGCCCCATCCCTGGAGGAGGGGTTAAAGGCCAGGCTGGATGAGGCTTTGAGCAACCTGGTCTAGTGGGAGGTGTCCCTGACCATGGCAGGGGGGTTGGGACTAGATAATCTTTAAGGTTCCTTCCAACCCTAACTGTTCTATGATTCTACGTGATGTGTCATCTCTGACAAAGAACATGATGCAAGGTTGACAAGAAGTGAGGACATGAGCCTTCCATTTTTGTGGTTTACCTGGAAGCATTAGTATTGTTAAAATAGCACTTGTAATTCAAATCTCTTCACCATTTGCCAACTCATAAAGTTTTGTGTTTTCTTAATACAAAAATATAAAGTGGAGATTTAACTGATCATGCCATCAGTGTTTCACAAAATGACAGGGTAAACTTCCT
>NW_010098905.1:44736-54085 GCF_000699245.1 Pterocles gutturalis
CAACCTTACACAGGTTGAGCTTTTGGGGTGGAGAGCGACACAGCTTTGTTCATTAGTAAGGACAGCTCTTGAAAAAGGTCTCTTGCTAACTCGATGGCAGCAGTCAGCCCTCAAATATTTTGGGGGCTGTTAGAAGCTTATTGTTTTAATGTGTGGAAATTGAGTCATTAACAACTGAGAAATAACCAGCCAGATGATTCAGAAAGTAGGGGAAGGTGGTGGGGAGGGGATTCTCATGTTCCAGCTTCTGAGGTTTGCTTGTATAGAAACTACTAAAAAGGATAAATGGAACAAATGTTCCCTCATTTCAACTTGCTGGATTTCATGGTGTATGAAAGTGATTCATTCTTTTGGGAAAAATTATTGTCTTGTGATGGGATACGTAGAAGACTCCACCCAGACCTTTACTGACATATGCTCAGAATACATTAGTAATAAATAATTAAGCACAATTAATGTGGCTTATAACTCATATTTGGTGAATCCTTTGAATGTTTCACTCGACCCTTTTGAGTTTCTCGTTTTCTTCCCCCTTTTCCTTCCATCCTATTTCATTTCTATTTAAAAGGGTGAAAAATCTACCTAGTAAATGTTGTGCTTGGAAGAGTAAGTGGATGTAAAAACCCATCTCTTGTAGTGACATTCTGTATGTAGTCCTTATTTTCAGAGTTGCAAGGGCATGTCAGCCAGGGTGCTCTTCCTTTTCTTGGCATTCTTGGTGTAACTGTTTACATGGTATATGGGTTGTTAGTAGAGAATGAGGCAGTTAATCATTAAATTCATGTTGGCAAATACAGTACATAATATTGGAATAATCCAGAAGGGAAAAAGACATACAAGTCTCAGCATACTTTGTTCCTTTGCATGCTGTTGCTTACACTAAAAACGTGCAAGATTTTGCCTGCCCAGTTTTTGCTTAGGGAAAATATGCCATTGGGATTACTTCTACTTGGATTAGACAAGTTGTAATTATTTTTATTTTTTTAAGGAAGGGTGAACAGGCATCTGGATAGTCTGTTTCTGTTTGCTTATTTTTATTCACTCTTGTCAAATGGTTGTTACTTCAGTAAATGTGTTATAGTCCAGGAATGCTCTGAATAAAACCACTATGTTAACTAGTTAAACGACTTGCAAGTGTATTTCAAGAACAGGATACAGACTTCACACTAAGTTTTTAGATGGAAAAACTGAGGTAAGAAAGGAAAGTCCACTGACTTTGTCTGAAGATGTGTGTGTGTCTCCAACTGCCTGTCATGTACCAGAAAGGGTTACTAGTGCTGTGTATATTGGAGGTGGATCTTAGCCTTTAAAAGTCTTTTTAAAAAATTATTTCCTGAACTTCTTTGTTTCTATTATTCAATGAGAATAACATGAATGTGAACATGACAGTTGGATCATTGGGTGATGAACTGCGAAGAATTTCAAAAAGGTTATTTATTCAGATAAGATTGTCAGATGACTTTCAGAGAGATTCTTAATTCCTCTCTCCATGTGTGCTCTCACTGTCTCTCAAAAGACTTGGCTTTTATACAACATTTTTTTAAGTGTTGATTTTATTTTATT
The DNA here is from genome assembly GCF_000699245.1 of Pterocles gutturalis. Lineage (NCBI taxonomy): Eukaryota > Metazoa > Chordata > Aves > Pterocliformes > Pteroclidae > Pterocles > Pterocles gutturalis. Next base: position 46,300 of record NW_010098905.1, read on the forward strand.
TTTTTGCATCTATTGAATATGCAATTGAATGGAGAAGCATATCATATTGAAACCACAGTCAAACCTTATCATAACGGCTTTGAAATCAAAGTCTAGGATTTATGCTGTCTGTTTAATTGCAGGTTAAGAAACACTTTCCTTATTGCATATGTGCTGTCTTTAAGATCTTTTTTAGGGAAGATCTGATAGACTGGAGTGCAAAATTGGACTCTAGCAAAAATTCATCCTTTATATGCAGTCAACAAGGAGTAGTTTGGTTTCCGCTGCTGATGTGGAGTACCATAAACTGTGAAGTGACTGACTGTGAGGCAATACTCTACTACAGAAGCATTTTCCACTCCCTGAAAGGTGTGTGCAAGTGAGGATGGAAATACATAGATGCAGAAGTGAAAATGTGAAAGCCAGTTGCAAAAATAACACCCTTTAGAGTGTGTCTGTTGCCACACATTTGCTTCTGGTGGCATGCTGTCATCCAGGCTTCTCTCGGGGGAGTTGGTGGCTCCTTCTTGAGCTTAGGGATTGTTGTTGGATGCTGTTCGCATTAAGCTACTCCTCTTGAAAAACATGGATGTTGTTATATTGGAGAAGGCTGATAGTCCACCAAGAAACCTGAGTGCTATGAGAGACTGTAACAAAATGTGAACCATGCGTTAGGTATGTGTGCTTTGAAAGCTTTCCACTAAGGGCAGCATCTGTGTTAGGCGGGTTTTCATAATGGTTAGGTTGTTAGATCAGGCAGAAGTAGATGCAGAATTGTTTCAAGAGAAGTTTTCAAGTTAGGCTTGCTTTGTATGCTAGCCAAGACTGAAAACATTTTCAATGTTTATTATGATTTGTTAGATTTATTCAATTACTAAGCTAAGGTTAGTTTTCAGCCAGCCTCTGCCATGTTTGGGATAAAAAACCCCAACAACCCATTGTGTTAGTTTTGCTTTATTCAGTAACCTGTTGTGTTTGCTTTGCTAATGGGCATGAAAGACAATGAAAATATCCTCTGATTATTTTGAGAGAGGCTTGGGGCTAGGTAAACTGGTTGCTGGTTGATCTGATACCACCTGGTTCAGAGTTGTCCTTTCTTTGAGTGATTTACTGGTGCTGAACCTAATAACAGTGCAAAAGACTGATTATGTAGGGGTGTTTGAAGGTTGGGCAGTGGTAAACCTTCTTCTGTAATAACAGTTAAAACTAATAAAAATTTAGTGTCCATAGTTTTTACCAGTGTCTGCTTTCACCTTATTTTCTCTAATTTGGTGAAACTGAAGAGGGTGACCCTTTATCAAATGTACAGTTTTTCACGTAGAGCTTCACAAGTTATGTGCATGCAGCAAACATTAGCCAGTTGCTCTTTACAGTGCTCCTCTGAAGCAGGATGAGGAAGAGTGGGTGTGAAGAGGGAGGATATAAGCTGTCCTGTTACAGTGCTAGCCCAGTGTAACAGAGCAATGGGAAAGGTAAAGTCCATGCTCTGCACCTCCAGACTTCGAATCCCTTTGCTGCTGTTGCCAGTTTAAATTGAAACTTTTAAAATTTGTTTTCTGTCGCCTCTAGGCTGCCTTACTAGAAGCTCAGCTGGGATTTGAAGGAAATGCTTCCTCCTTGTTTAAAAGCCAAAGTGCGTGTACACACACACGTACAAACTACTCCAGTTTTCCGATGTTTTGTGTATTTCTCCTTTTTAGAATAGCAGGGGTTTCTACACAACTTAGAAACCAAAAATAATTTGCTATCCTAAAGAATTATCCTTATCTAGAACACTGATCTTAAAGGCTGAAAATTCTTGCTTGGAACAGAGGAAAATGAAGGTCATGCAAATACTCTAGTTTAAAGCTACTGTGAGGGTAGGGTATGATTGTTTATTATTGTAATTATTTATTATTATGATTTAAATTAAAAAACCCCAAACAAACCAAAATCCTTCCAACAAAATGCATCACTCTTAAAGAAAGTCCAGACACCAGTGTGGTTGACTTAGTGGTATAATCCAAATTATAGATGATAGAGATGGGGGATTTCACTTATTTGCCCTGTAGCCTTGTGAATGTGTATAGCACTTATTGTAAGATTCAGATCCAAGTTTGTCATTATGGGGGTTAGCTTTTTGATATTCTTTAAAATTTTTAAAAATGGAAGAATGTACAGACGCTAGCAAAGAGTAGATCTTAGATTCTCTTATCTACTTGAATTGAAAGGCTCTCAGTTGTTTGTGAACTAAAATAGTGGCTTCTAACAGCATCAGACTTTGCTTCTGCTTGTGATTACCTTTTTATGATTTAGATGTCTGTGCTACAGATTTATTTTTTTTTTGAGCAAGTATAATGAAGAATAGTAAGTTTGTTTGACAGCTGACTGTTGCTAGAGAGTGTTCTTAAACTCCTTGGAGCTGATCTGTTGCTGTGTTACAGACCTGTGGCTTTTTCCATGGTTGTAGAAGGTATCATGTACAAAGTAAAACAAGAGGACCCCAGAAGGGTGTAGCACGACCTGTTCTTGTGGAATGGGTGATAGCCAACCTTCTAATGATCTCCTCTTAATGAGATGTTAAGAAAGCTTGAAAAGTAATTTTTTACTTCAGTTTTAAATTACAAAGTAGTGTGCTTTCAGAAGCATGCAATTGTTTTAAAAGCAACTAAATTTACTGAATTGAAATACCTAGGCCTTCAGCAAAATACTAGGTCTGAATGGTTGCTTATCCTGAAAGAAAGGTTTGTCAGGAAAGAAGTAAAATGTTGAAGTAGAAAATGTATGCTAATTGATGCATTTTCCTGTCATACAAAGATAAACTTTGACAGGGCAATGACTGTGATCTTCCTGGCTAATAATGGCAATGAATTGTAACTGTGTGTTTACATAAAATTCCCATTTTTTATATCAACAACTCTTGAGTCACAGATCTGAGGAGGAGGGATGTCTGTGTCCTAATAAAATAGGCTCCCTTAAAAATTCCTTTCAAAGTTTCCTTGAAATACTAAGGAGGATTGTGGAGAGGTGTTGGGGGTTTGGGGTTGGTTTGTTTTGAGGGAGATGTTTGTTTTTTTGTGGTGTCCTGTTTTGTTTTGGTTTTTCTCACTTTGTTTTTTTCTCCCTAGTGCAACATTCTCAATATTTTTCTGGACAAGGAGTGTCTAGAATCAAACCTAGGCTTTACTTTGGAACAAATAACTATTTAAGACAGCCAGTCTAGGTACTATTTTCTAAGTGTCATATAAATTAAGTTTTGGAAATGTATAATTAAGTGAAACTATTTGTAATATAGTACATGAACAATGGCAAAGTAAAACATTTATATTCCAGATGACAACACTCGGAGAGCTGTTGGCATGTGCTTATTTACGTTGACTTATTAGAGAAGTTAAATATAGAAAACATTCTAGATCTTGGTAACTCCAAAGATTAGAAGTTAATCTAGTAGCAATCATGATTCTGATACCAACATAGGTGTCAGCAGAATCTGATGTCAGTACAATATGTGAAATTTACCTACTTTACTACTGCTGCTAAATTGCAGCTATTAAATAAACTCTATTAAATAAACTCTATAAAAAAATGTCAAGAACTATTTATTAAATAGTAGCCAGTTGCACTCACCAGAACATATATTTTTTTAAAAAAAGTTATACCAAGAAAACTGCAAGCCTTAGTTAAGAGCAGACTACAGGCTTTGTTATGTCCCTAGGTTTTGTTTTTAAAACATGAAGCCTGTTCGTTTGAAATAGTTTTCCTCCATATATTTTTGAACCTTTTTTGGTTTTAATGCAAATGCCCTGTCTGTCCCATGGTTCTCCCCCTCCTTCTCAAGGTGTCAGGACAAACTCCCCTGCAGGCCTACTTTTTAATGCTATTTGGCCAGGAGTTACCCTTTTTCAGCATTAATTGCTGTAAGATGCTTGCCACTAAATTGGTGTGTGTGGAATTCTGGATGTAACAGTTTTCAGAGGTGATCTTCCTTTTGCAAAAAAGTTATTTGTGCTGTGTTATAGTGAAAAGCATTCAGTAGATAATTGCATAATTTTTGGTGTTTTCCATATTGCTGGTCTTATTGTAATTAACATCTGTGTGGGAAATCTAGTGTTTCTAAAACCCATTAAATGCCTATAGTGAGTTTTCACCTTTGTAATTTCAGTGGTTTGAATCCTGTTGATTTGGGTAGACTGGAAAAGTTGTCAGTGTGACCAATGGAAGAAAATAACCAAAATTCATGTTTGAAAATTCTCATATGCACAACGTTATGAGGTATATAGTTGGGACGATACTGTAGAACAGAACTTGTAGAAGAGAGCTTGCTCTAAATTTTGCTCTAAATTTTCAGGGCTTTTTGTAGGGAGATGAGACAGAGAGGGAAGTAGAACCACTGTTGAAGTTTGGCCAACTACAAAAAAAAAAGAATAGTGTTTTTTATTGAGGACCATCATGCGTTTGATGTTTAAAAAAGAGGAGGAAAAAAACTCTGTTAAATTGTAATGGGCCTGAATCTCAACAAGCCTTATAATGGTGCTGATGTCATAGATCCTTGTGTTCCTTCGTTCTGTTTCTGATGTCTGAGCACTACTTGCTGTCCAGTTCTTGCAGCAGATCACCACAGACCTTAGATCTCATCAGAGAGCTGGCAAAATGAGCATACATTGTACCCTACAGACTGCTGAAGCACTGAAGTACTTTTTAAAAATTTTTGTCATATTGGAGAATTTGTGTATGTTAGGAGTAACAGAGTTCAAAAGTCTCTTTGATTAGGATCCCAAAATTTATGTTGAAGGATGTAAAAGAAAGGCAATTGAAAGGTTTGAATAGGTTGATAAGCTCAGTGTTGGATCTTTGCCATTCAAGGAACTCAGTTTTGGATCCCAAAGGGGATCCAAATGTCTGAAAATATTAGAAATGTTTAATTTTATTGTCTTTCAAAGAAATACAGTGTACCCTAGTAGGAATATAATGACTCTTGTGTGAGGAGATATATCAAGAAGAGACGCTTATATCAGTATTTTAAGTTTGCTACTCTGTCAAGGATTCCTCAGGTCCTTTGTAAATGAAATATTCCAGAGGAGTTCTGCAACTCCTGTGGGAAGGGGCAGCCATTAGAAACCTGCACGATGTGAGTGCAGGCAAAGGCTGTGTCCAACGGAATCAGCAGGAGTAGTTTAGGTGGGCGGAGAGTCAGTCCTAAATCTGGAATTGCTCCAGGAAGCTTTAAAATCCAGACTGGAGGCAGCTTTTCTGGGGGCGTAGCATGTTGCTGCTTGGCACTTCAAAAGACCTGCAAACCAGCAGCAGCATTAAGAGAAGGTTCATGTTTTTCGTGCTTTGTCCTAGTGCTGTTCAAGCAGGCCCCTCAGAGAGCAATTTCATTTAAAGTTTGACCAGTCCCAGTACTAACCCCTGAGGTATTGCATCTTTAGTTTCAGAGAAAAGAGAGAGAATATGCTGCTGTACAAATGGAAGAGACATTTGGCTTTTCTTATTTTCCTGCCTTCCATCAAGTGAGCAGTTTGCTGAGGAGGCAAGGTGCTGGCCTTGTCCTGATGCCGTTTGGCAGTGGAGTGCCTATAATTTAAGAATGGTGTTTTTGTCCAGATTGAAAAGATGCATCTAATACTAATTTGAAAAACAAATGAGAAATTTAGCAGCTAATTAAGACAGTGTCATTCTATTTAAGACCCGGATGAAGCTGAGATGGTGCTGAAGTAAAGGAGGACTCAATGTTGTTTCACTGAATGAAAACCAGATCTTTTTTGTGCTTTCAAGACCATTAGGGTACATGAGCAGGTTGTGAAAGTGTGAGCAACCTCTTGTTTGGCCTTGCATTTTCTTTTCATACTTTAATGTGCCTAGTTTTAAAATATTTCTGTGAAAATTAAAATGTGCAGTCATCACTTGGTACTTCTTTAATAAGGATTTGTAGAGTGTCATCGTGGTGGGTTAACCTTGGCCAGATGCCCACCCAGCTGCTCTCATGTTCCCTGTCCTCAAGAGAAGGGAGGGAAAATAAGATGACTGAGTTAAAGACAGGGAGATCACTTACCAATTGCTATCATAGGTAAAACAGGCTTTACTTGAAGAAAAGTAATTTATTGCCAATTAAAATAATGAGAAACAAAACAAAATAATGAGAAACAAAGTTGTAACTTGTAATACCTTCCCTCACTCCCCTTCTCGCCTTTTTTCCTAGGCTCAACTTCTCTCCTTCATTCACAGATCCTCTGCCTCCTCCCTAAATGTTGATATATTTTTCTTCTGTTGTCTTTTTAGGAGGGGCAAGAAGCACAGTATAATTCTGAGGACCCAGCTGTCAGTGAGAGTCCATGCCTGCATTGGTAAGTGAATTTCCACGTGCCTGAAAGAGAACAAATAAACAGAATCGATCTCTGAGAAGCAGAACTGAGGAGTATGAATTGGGCTTGCTGTGTTCCAAGTTAAGGGTAATAGCCAATAACTTGAATTCTTTGTTTGTTGCATGCTAAAATTATGTTATAGTAGTTACATTACCCTTAAAGTACGTTAAAGAGCCCGGGGAAGTATAGGATTGATAGTTAAGTGTGATGGTTGGGGGTGCTTTGGAAATGTTGTTATCTGTGTTGCCACAACCTTTGTGTGTGTTCTGAATTCGGAAAAGGATCCGGAGAATTGTTGGCTGACAGCTAACTACTGCGTTTTAATAGCATTTAATGTTTCTTACTTCACATCTTGCAGATCTTGGCCATGTATTTGTTGTTATCACAGTGTCAGTGTCTTAAAAACCCTGGTTAAAACAATGCTGTCCTGAGGAAAAGTCTAATGAAAGTAATAATGTGTGTATCATAAGAGCTTTAAGGTTGTGTAAACAAAGGCTGATGTGCTGTGATGGCATTGATATGTTCTCCAGTGTTCTGCAGAGCAGTGTGTTTCACTGAGTGTTAGTGGCAAAGCTAATGCTCTGTTCTTGTGATATTGTGATAGATGTTATGGGTGGTTGGTTTAAAAAAAAAATAAAATCCTGTACATATGTGCCACAGCTGCTTGTTTTGTTTTCAATTTCTCCATAGGAGATTCAACACGCTAATGTTTAGCTTGTAGTTGGTCTTGCTTCAGGAGATCATAGCTGAAGTATTGAAATATACATACTTTCCTTAAAAGGAGCAGGAGAAAGTCAAAGTTTTGTGTTATTTCCACAGTGCTACTGCTTTTGGAGGATTCAGGCTTTAAATACAACTAAACTTCTTTCCCCTGCCCCCAGAATGTGTTATGAAACAGCCTTTCTGGGAATTTGAACTGAGCATAAGCAACCTACAGAATTCCTTGAATACCTCCCATTGAGAGCGATCTCTAGGCTGCCTCACGCAGGAACAGATTCTTCTCCACTACCATTGACTTGAGGAAGTACAGTAGAGCAAGTTTACATATTAAGAATTAGAGGAGAAACAGAAATGCTGCAAAGCCTAGGCTGATTTTACAAATGTGAATGAAATTAAGAACAGCTTGGAGAAGCTTGTTCTTATTAGGTCTGGGAATGTATTTGGCAAAACAGACCAGTGCAGCATGACAAGATTTCATATGTTTCCTGGATTGAGGTTTTATAAAAACAATAGTAATGTAAAAATTTTTTATCCAGAGTGTAGCCATCGAGGAATTGGAGCACACCAGGTTCTGAGCTCCCATGTGCAGTTGTTCTGTTACCTGTTTGCATTCAAACTCACTGTGGGCAATTAGGTGTATGACTATGCATGTATTTTAATTGTTCCTGTAGGAAAATGTGTTTGTTTGTCAGGTGCTGTTACTCTCTGCCCGTGTGTCATGCTTTATAAAGCCACAGGGACAG
>NW_010098906.1:0-2124 GCF_000699245.1 Pterocles gutturalis
TCTGAGTACCGGTGATTGAGTGTTTTTACTGGCAAGCCTAGTAGTTTCAAAGTGGAGCCTCTGACAATCCCTTGAATGGGATTTCACTTCACCAATCTCAGTTTCTCCTTTAGGCAGCAAATTCCAATTTGCAGGCAGTGACATTAAAGTCTTACCTGGAGAAGCTCCATCAGAAGATAGGTGCTTGTGCTCATCCTGCTGCAGAGAAAGAAGTAAGTTCTAATCAGCATGAAATGGTATTTAATTTGACTTGCTACTAATTTCACACACTCTGCATGTTTGTATAACATATAAACTAATATTTTTGAGGCAGACATACATTTATACAGATTTGGGGAGCTGGGCAGAAAGAGTACTTTACCACAGAATTTTTCTTCAGGAAGGTCCTGTACCTGTTTCCCTCTTTGCAAAACAAAACCCTCAGCCCCTGTATGGTCTCATTGCTTCTATGTGTCTGTGTAAGTGACATGGTGACAGAACAGAGTCAAATGATGTTGTATGCAACAGTCAGCATCTTTGAAAAGTCTGAAATAGCTAGTTTAGTAAATACCACCTGTATGATATCTTTCAGGCTTTGACTTCTGAAGAGTTGTATGATTTTGCCAAAGTCGTGTTGAGAGAACTGAAAAAGAGGAGCCAGTATCTTGACTGCTTGCTAGTCAAAGCAATGAGCCCGCATGATAATGTAAGGTGGCACTTAAGTTCTCCATGTTTTATTTGATATTGAGTGAATTTTTATCTGTATATGCTTTAAAGGTTTTTCAGAATCTATGCTTTGAATTTTCAACCGGAGAAAGATGCTCCATTACGCCAAGCTGTCCAAGACATTATAACATTGGGCCAGCTTTTTTGAGAGGCTGACTACATCAGTCTCCACTGGGTTTTAGCAAATGTTAAAGTTGCGCAGCTTCGCAATGAATTGCTCAGTTCTTCACAACAGTTTATTTTCAAGGTGTAGCACTATTCATAGATACATTTTTCATGGGTTTCCCTAAATAATTTTTTTTTAAAAAGTGTCCTGAAGAGTTTTTGTTATCAAGTGGTTTTTTCTTTTCCTTCCTTGTCTGGAAGGTCTTTATTTTGTAATCTACACTGAATCATTGTTTTAAGTGTATATACTTAAATACTGCTTATGATAATTATGAGAATCTACTCTTAACTACTTTTAAGTGTCTGAGTTGTACAGCTGTAACAACATTGCTACTACAATTATAAAAAACTAACTCTCAGCCTGTGAAGCAAAACAGGGTATGTTTGGAAGATCTGTCTTAGTAGTCAGTAACTGCATGTAATGCTTCCACTAATTGCCTGCTACAGTCGAAAGGGTTTCATTTTTCTTCCCATTTCAGGAGGACTTTACGCCTCTTGCAACGGATGTTCCATTACAAGGTCCAATTGCTGCTGCCATTCGAAGACAGAGTCTCAGAGATGAGAACAAAGTGATGGTGATGGGGCTGGATCCTGACAAATTTCCTTTGTTAAATCCAAGCAGAATGGGAAAGCCTGCCATTGATGATTTATCAATAAGCGTAATCAAAAATTTACTTGGGTAGGTCCTTGTCTGCCTAAAGATATTTTTGTCATTGTCTTTATTTATATTTTCTTTGCTGTCTGTGCCTCTTCTCTTCCTCAGGCTCATGATAACACTGCAAGGGCCTTCACTACCATATTTTTTAAACTTATATTTCAGAAGCATATAAAGATTTTCCTGAATTTGTATTTTGTAGTTCACTTTTGTATATACAGAACTAGGTAATGCTCCTACATACTTTCTGATCAGTCTAGCTGTAAAAATCAGTCTAGCTGAGACTGCTTTCTTTTTAAGAGCAGGATTTCTACTATCCAAAAATACCCTGTTGTGAGTAATAGGTGACATCTAATATATGGCACTATGATAAATTTTAGGTATTAAATTTTGGTCTTCTAGAGTCTTATTTTAGTTAAAAGGTGATTACATGCTACATAGTTGAATGATCATACAGAGTATGAAACGAAGAGTATGACAAGTGTGTGATTTGCAAATAAATACTTTAATGCAGTTTTGCTTGTAGAAATTCCAAAATTCCAGTTAAACAATTAGTTAGTCCCCTGAGAGTACTTATATTTACACAGTTGTAAAAGTAA
>NW_010098907.1:0-1029 GCF_000699245.1 Pterocles gutturalis
GGCCCCGCTCCAGCAGCTCCGTGTCTGTCTTTCTGGGGCAATTTAACCCCATTAAAACCAGCTTGCTGGCAGGCAGTGAACTGGTGCATCCGTGCTGGGGGCTCTGCAGCAGGTGTTTTACAGGTTCAGGCCGTACTGGCTGCTTTCCAGTAGAACTGGAAGATCAGGGCTGGCGACCCAAGGCAGATGAAGCTTGTGTAATCGATTTCTGCCCTGGTGTTGATCTTGGGTTAAGAAGGGTAATTCCTGGAAAGCACTCTGCAGGAAGGGGGAGGATGATCTCTTCCTGGAGAGGGACGTTATGGCCGTGGCTCTAGTGGCTCGTACCCATATGACCCCTCACTAAACATGGCGAGACGTTCAGGTGGCAGAAAAAGATGTCAAAATGCCAGAGGAAGGGCAGCAGCGAAGGTCCATCCCTGACTAACCGTGAGGTGCCCTTGTCTTCTTTCCCTCAGGCCAGTCCTATGAAATCCGGATGCTGGACAACAGGAAGCTCGGGGAGCTGCCGGAGATAAACGGGAAACTGGTGAAGGTAAGCGGAGAGCGTGACAACGCGTGTCCCACGGGGGCTGTCCCCGGCTGTAGGGAGCAGCGAGCGAGGTCTTGTCCCTGCGTTCCTGCAGTGGCCTCCGTGACAGCGCGTGTGGGATCTGGCTTGGTCGGGGGTTGTTTTCCCTTTCCCCTTCTCCCACCGTGTTGACCATCCTGGCTGCTGATGTCCCACCAGCCTTGTGGGGCCTGGGGTCAAGCCAAGAGGCGACTGCTCATTGCTTAGTGTTCAGGAAAGATAAGCTGCCGCCTTCGTGCTTCTGTCCCAAGGGTCTGTCTGGGTGTTATTTTATTGCTTTGGCTTCTTCCCAAAGCCTTCAGGCCCCTCTGCTCCCCTCCCTGCCCCATTCCTTGCCCTGGGAAATGCCTCACAGCCTGGAGTCCGTCAGGCTTCTGGGGCGGCTCCAGGCGCTGGCTGTCTCTCCCCTCCAGAGCATATTCCGGGTGGTGTTCCATGACCGGCGGGTGCGGGACACG
>NW_010098907.1:1067-3163 GCF_000699245.1 Pterocles gutturalis
TCCTGGGCGTGGGTGAGTCCCCGGGACGGCACCTTGGCTGGGGCTGGAGATGTGTGTGCCCGAAGAGCCTCCCGCTGGGCTCGCGGCTCCGCGACTTTAACAAAGCGGTGTCATGATTCCGCACTTTGCGAGATGTGGTTGGTTCTTCCATATGTTCCCTGGGAATTTCTTTCTTCTACTACAAACTGCAGCTTGGTCTCCGTATGTGCCCCTGCAGATATCCCAATGTCCGTGGGCATCATTGACCCTAGAGCAAACCCAACCCAGCTCAACACCGTGGAGTTCCTGTGGGATCCTTCCAAGAGGACCTCTGTGTTTATCCAGGTAAAAGAGAAGTGGGGAAACAACTGCTGCAGGGATTTAGGGGGAAAAAAATAAGTTTTCTGACAGGGAAGGAGATGCTTTTTTGACTCAGAGCTTTGAAATAGCAGCCAGATGCTGCAGCGGTAGAAGGGCGTCAACTGAAATCCAGCCCAGTTCCCTCGAGCAGCGTAGGAGAGCAGCAGTTCATGCCTTAGCAAGGCACACACACCGTTGGCCACCAATAAGTTGTTTGACACGTTTCTGTGATGGTTTAAGTCCTGCTGGTTTTGTGGTCTGGGTCTCCATCTTGCTGAGATGCTTTGACACATCTCAACAGCTGCCTCAACCCCAAACACCTCGTGGAAGCCTGGCCCCCCTGCGTGGAGGCCGGGCAGCCTAACCCCTGCTCTGCTGATCCAGGGCTGGCTCCTGACATGAAGAGGTTTCAAAATTTGTTGGAAGAATGTGGCTCCACCTCTGCTGTGGCATCTGCTTAACCCCTTAATGCTGGGGGTCCTTGGGGTGGTCCCATCCCCGCTCTGTATTTCGTCCTCACCAGGCTGCCCTTTACGTGAGCGCAGTCATGGCTCCTGCGAGGGGAACGGGCGGTTTGTGGTCAGTCGGACGCAGCAGAAGGGCTGAGGGCAGGATGCCTCTCCTCCCCCAGGTTCACTGCATCAGCACAGAGTTCACCATGCGGAAGCACGGAGGAGAGAAGGGGGTCCCCTTCCGCGTCCAGATAGACACCTTCAAGGAGAACGAAAACGGGGAGTACACGGAGCACCTGCACTCCGCCAGCTGCCAGATCAAAGTCTTCAAGGTACCTCGGCCCGTGGGGCAGACGTGCGTCCGACGTGTCCTTCCCCTGCTAGGAAACAAACTGGGAGTCGGTCCCAGTTCACGCTGCGGCCCCAGTGAGCATCACGGGTGCAGGACGGGGGCTGAGCTAGCCAGCGAAAGGGCCTCTTGGTCCTTCTGGTCTCGCATCGTCGCTCTCCCTGGTTCCTCTCTGTCGATCGAGTCTGGATGCCATTGAGGCTACAAAACCAGTAAGCTGAGAACAACATACAGGGAGAACACGGGTTGTGTCGCCTCAGTCTGAAACCTCCCATGTTTAGTCCTGAGTCTTATCACCTTGGGAGATCCCCCGGGCGCTTTGGTGTCTGTCTGAATTCTTTGCTTTATTATTACCTGTTGCTGCTGGTGCGTCTGCATCCGGCCTCTCCAGCGGCGCAGGCGTCTGGTCCCTGTTATGCATCGCTTGCAGAAGCCCAAAGCCACGACCCGGCAGTGGCAGCGGTGACCCAACGGTGCGCGATGGTGTGAGCGGCTGAGAAGGGTCGTTCCCGCGGCAGCACCCGGGTGTCGTGCTGCAGGGACAGCTGCGCAGGGAGTCCGCTACGCTGAGGTTGCCTGTTACCTCGTCCTCCCCGTAACACCCCACAAAATCTTGTCGGTGACGTTTCTCCTCGAGGGGCACTTGCCACGCAGCAGGGCTGGTCCCTGGCCGGGTGCCTGGGCTGCTTTGCAGTTCTGCCGTGAAGCTGCTGCGGGATATCAGGCAGCGTGCCCTGCTGCTGTTGACTTGGCATCTTTCCCCTTCTCTCTTTTCTCTTTTGCCTCTTTGGATCATAACATTTTGGAGGCAGGGGTGTGATTTGTTCAGGCTTGTTGGAGCTCTGGCTGGTATCTGCACGCAGACGGCCCGAGCGGGTGGCTGCAGGGTTGGGAGTGAAGGGATACGGCTGGTCGCCAGCAAGCGCCCGGAGGATAGCGGGATGGCGAGGCGCCTG
>NW_010098907.1:3196-7707 GCF_000699245.1 Pterocles gutturalis
TTGGGTTTTTTTGGCTCTTAATGACCCTGAAGCAGGAAAACCCAAAGCGGTGAAGTTGTGGCTTCGGGGCACAGTCTCCCTGCAGAGGATGGTCCCTGATGGTCTCAGCGTTATCTCCTGGGCTTGGGGAGGTTGTTTGGGCGGCAGACTCGCCACCGTGTGTGTGTTTCCCTGTGTCGGCGTGAGATCTGTTTGCGGCAGCGTGTCCTTTGTGGGTTAACGTGATTTGGGCTCCTGCCCTGCTCTTTCCTTTCTCCCCTCTGCCCCTCGGAGCCAGCAGCGTTTCAGCGCTTTCAGAATAGCTGCCATGGGCCCCTTACCTGTGCTGGTCGGTGTCTGCGGCACGGATCCTTCCTAGCCGCCACCATGGAAGGATAAGAGCAGCCGTTCAGTTTTCACGGCAGAAGCTGGCTGGTTGAGCCGCAGCTCCCAGCACCTCCTCGCCCAGCTCGGAGCGTGGTGGTGGTTTGTTCAGGTCTTGGTTTTTCTGTCCAGAGGAAAAGAGATTTGGAGCTGGGCGTAGCGGAGGGCTGTGGTACCCGGCTGTATTTGCAGTCCTGAAGCTTCCTGGCCGGTGGATGTGCTCATCCACCCAGGAGGCATCTGCGTGCTGGCAGGCGGCTGTGCTGGTCCACCCAGGCCAAATTTCTTCCACTTGTGAGTGCAGGCAGAGAGCGTGCGCAGCCAAATTTGAAGGGAATTTCTTTCGGGTTGTGCCGAGGGGAGTACCGGGAGAGCATGGGTGGTTGTAGCGGTGCGTTCTCCCTTGCTGCTTTCCCCAGGCTCTGAGCTTTTGATAAAGGCAGCAAGGAGAATAATCTCAGTCTTGCATACGGGAGAGCACACGGTTTCCCAAGGTCATGGCAAAGGCAAGGACATCATCGAGCTCTTGTGTTCTGCTGCAGTATGTGCGGCTGGAATGCTGCCTCTCAAAGCGGCTGGTGAAGGTGCAGGAGACGCAGCTCAAAGATGTGACGCCAGAAACTGGCCTTTGTCCTCTTAGTGCCACCAGCTGCTGTCGGGAGAGGTTTCTCCTGAGAAACATTTCACCTCCTTGTTCAGTTCTCCTGTGCCCCGTGTCAGGGGCGTGGGTAGATCAGGGAGTTGGGGTCGTTAGAGGCAATGCTGTTGCCGTCGTTAATTCTCTGTGCAGAGTGTCCCAGCCTCGTCCCTTTCCCTCTGTAAAGCAACAAGTGGGTGAGCAGAAGGACGAGTCACCCTTTCTGGTCCGTACATTTCCTGCACGTCCGTCTGACCGTCCGCTGCCGCCCTTCCACGCTGCTGTTCTAACAGGAACGTCTCCTTTCCAGCCCAAAGGAGCTGATCGGAAGCAGAAAACAGACAGGGAAAAGATGGAGAAGCGAACACCTCATGAGAAAGAGAAATACCAGCCTTCCTACGAGACGACGATACTCACAGAGGTGGGCGCTCTTTCACGCAGCAGCTGGCACCCTTGTTCTAACAAAAGCTGGCTTACCTCGCTCGCGGCTGGCAAGGAGCTGGCTGTTCTGCCGTGAAACGTTTGGCCGAGTTGTTAATAGCTGCAAGACAAAAGCAAGATAAATTTTGTAGGCAGAGGAGGTGTTTTCTGCTAGACCTGAAAAAGCTCTGTGCCTGGAAATGTGATGGGTTTTTCCCCTCTCTAATAGATCCCGTAATAAAAGAGTTTTACCTCTCCCTGCAAGCTTCATTTTGCCCATGTGGCAACTGGCCACCGAGGCTGTGAGCTGGCAGAAAGCCCTGTAGTTCCCTCCGCATGGTAGTGGGAAGCGTCTGTCTGTTAAAACGCGATCGTCCGAGGGGTCGGTGCTGCCCAGCCCTGGGGAGGGAGCACTCAGCCTGTCCCGGGTGAATTCGGGGACGCTCACCGGTGCCCGATCCAGGCTCGATCCGCTGCGGGGAGGTGCCGGGGCTGGCGGGCGCCATGTGTGCCAGCCCAGTGCCAGAGCGAGGGTTTAGACGCCAGATCTCGCTGGGTTGGAATTCAGTGACTTTTTGAGATTAAGAATCACTAAATCTGAGCTTTGTGGCAGTCTGCAGTGAATCCGCGTGGCTGCTTCTAACCTGTGGCTTTATTCTTTAATCCTGTTCCGTAGTCAGCCAGGAGATGGCTGTTAACCTGCGCTGGCCGGAGCAGACACCTGCCTGTTCAGAGCCACCCTGTGACTCTTCTGGGTTTTCCTTTCTAGTGTTCTCCCTGGCCGGAGATAACGTATGTCAATAACTCGCCGTCCCCCGGCTTCAACAGCTCCCACAGCAGCTTTTCCGTTGGCGAAGGGTGAGTCTGGAGGAGAGGCTGGCGGCTGTCGATTCTTGCCGCGCACAAGGGATCGATGCGTCTGCGCTGGCAGTGACCGCCGGCGAGTGGAAGGGCCTGGTTCCAAGGCACACGGGGGGTGGGAGCAGAGGCTGTGCCAGTGGGCGAAAATCAAATTAAAGCCCTTGGAGCTGAGCGCTGTTACCTCTTCTGGCACAGGAAGCCCGCGTGCGTTGGAGCAGCTTCCAGCTGGCTTTGTTCAGCCTTTCCCCATCGCGTTAATGCTCCAACATCAGCTGCTTGTTCTCACCGCAGTGATGATGGTGTTGCTGCAGCTGTGGGGCTGTGTTTCGGTGGCCTTGGGGATGGGACATGGAGGGGGGTGGTTGCTGCCTGCCGGGATCCCGTGCCGGCCGGGGGAGAGCAGCGCTAATCTCGTGTTCTGCTCTGTCTGGCTCTTTTCCCGACCTAGCAATGGCTCTCCAAACCATCAGCCCGAGCCACCCCCTCCGATCGCAGATGTAAGTCACACCTCAGAGCTTATGCTTGTGGTAAGGACGGTGCACAGGTCAGAAACCGGGATTTTGGGAGGGAGCGGGAGCGGGTTCGTGGGCGGCTGCTGTTTGCTGGGGAAGAGGCTGCTCTGGTTTAATGTCTTTGGGGAGTCACGACTTCTTTTTGACTCCTGTTTGGAAAAAGAGGTGACAGGGTGAAAAACGTCCCGCACAGCGATGTGGAGCTGTGAGCACACTCTTTGTAGCTCACTCTGACCTTTACTTATTGCCTTGATCTTCTCTGTGCTTTCCCCTTTCCTTCCTTCCTCTTTCTCTGATCCTCTGAAGCCTTTCAAACCAAACCCCGTCCAGGCGGCAGCCTTGTCGTGTGTGTGTGCGGTGAGCCTGGCACGCGCGGGTCTCAGCTGAAGGCTGTGATTATAAACACCGACCGAGCCGACCTGTGCTCATTCCTCAGTGGAGATGCTTCCCCATCCCCATCACCTCTGAGGCGGTGACCCTTCTTTTCCTCCGTTGCAGAACCTCTTGCCCACCAGCACGCCCCAGGAGGCCCAGCAGTGGCTGCACCGAAACCGCTTCTCCACGTTTTCTCGTCTTTTCAGGAATTTCTCAGGTGGGTTACGACATCCGTGCCTGCCCCTTCGCTGTGCCAGGTCGCTCTGCCTCCTCTTGCTCCCTTTTCATGTTACCGTAGCAAATATCAATGTTTTTTTAAATGTAACACAATAAAATGTGGCTCCCTGAAAGCTGTGTTCTTTGTTTCTCACCTCGCTCTCAACTGGCAAAATAGTGGCGACCTGGGTGGTTTCTCTTCCAAGAGCTCGCAGTGCCCTCCTGGCTTAAAACAAGCTGAGAAATGCTGAGCTGGGAGAAAGCCCCGAGTGTGAAGAAATGCTTGGCAGTTATTTTCCTTTCCTGGTGACACAGCCTCTGTTACCCAGGGTCACTGAGGCGCCAACCGCAGATGGTAACGTGGGACACAGGGTTGTACCCAAACACACTCTTGCAAAACCAGTCTGGAAAAAAAAATCTGATGAGATTCCTTCTGGGGGAAGCACGGGGAGGTTGTTAGCAGAAGGCAGAAGCGATTTGGGAAGGGGGTGTGCTCTGCGAGCGAGGGCGGGAGGAGCAGGATCGGCTGCGGTGCCCAGAGCCCCCTCCTCCCGGCCACTCGGCGCTGGGTTGGGTGACTTTCTCTCCTTTTGATTTTTTAAAACTGCAGGTGCAGACTTACTGAAGCTGACCAGAGAAGACGTTATCCAGATCTGCGGCCCAGCGGATGGCATCAGGCTCTTCAACGCGTTAAAAGGCCGGTATGTTGTTTGCTGAAGAGCTGGCTGTGGATGGCTGGTAACTGGTGTTTGGTTTAGACTGTTTGCTTGGCGCTCGCTCTGAGAGAGAACAGTGTTTCATTAACCTTCCTGAACCTTGTTCGGTCAAATTTGATCGCTTAGCCAGCAGGGTAACCGCTCCAGAGACAATCTGGGGAAGAATATCCCCGTGGGAGAGAAGCGTTAGAAATGATCTTACTGTTTGAGTGTCAGAGAAGCAAGCCCCAAGGCAGGAGGTCCTGCTGATGCCGTACCTGTGTCCCACGTCCTCCGAACCGCCTCTCGGTGGGATATCCCTTCCAGAAAGGGAATATTCCTTTGCGCCTTTCCCTGATGAAGCAGGGGCCGGTGTTTGACCCATTGGAGCTGGAGCATTGAAGGTGCTGCTGCAGCTGGAGGAGAGGCCGG
>NW_010098908.1:0-1667 GCF_000699245.1 Pterocles gutturalis
CTTGGTTTTAAAAACCAAAAATGCAGTGTTCCCATGGAGCACAGTGGCCAGAGTTGCTGTGGCAAAAACCCTGCCCCAACTCACACGGAAATTGCTCCAGAATAATAATCAGGGCTGAGAAAGTCCCGCTGAGCTCTCCTTTGCAGAGCTTTGTTTGCTCTGGTTTATTAACGCCAAAACTTCTGGGCTCTCCCTTCCTGGGCAGGTGGGCTTGGCATGAGCCCCGTTTCCGGAGCTGGAAACACGGGTGGCCCCGCACCCTTCCTTGGGATGCAGGATGCATCCCCAGGGCAAGGTGCCCTGAGCCCCTCAGGCACTGCCTGGGCATCACGACACCTCTGAGCAGGAAAGAGTTGGAGGTGTTTCCCCTCACCTGCTGCCAGGCCACTCGTGAAGCGAGCATGCCTGGTCTCAGAGGTGCTTAGTCGGGCTGGCAGCTGTGACAGTGATGCCGTTGGGATGGGTTTTGGGGGAAAAGGAGGGAATTTGCCCAGCAAGGAGCTGCAGGTGCAGTGTCATTCTTGGGCTGCACCCTTTCGGGAACTTCAGCTGCCTTCCCGTAAATGCCCTGGTGAGGAAGGGAAGGGCTGAGCCTCCCCAGCACGCCCACGTCAACCTTCGGGTAGCGGGCTGGCAGCTGTGACAGTGATGCCGTTGGGATGGGTTTTGGGGGAAAAGGAGGGAATTTGCCCAGCAAGGAGCTGCAGGTGCAGTGTCATTCTTGGGCTGCACCCTTTCGGGAACTTCAGCTGCCTTCCCGTAAATGCCCTGGTGAGGAAGGGAAGGGCTGAGCCTCCCCAGCACGCCCACGTCAACCTTCGGGTAGGGAAATGCTCTTGCACAAGCCTGGTGCTGCCTGTCCTGCCTGCGCAGGCAGCCCAACGGGTGTGGGCAGGATCAGGGAGCCGAATCCTGGTCATGGGGCTGCCAGACCCCTTGGCTCTTCAGCAAGAAACCCACAGCAGCAGGTCAGATCCTGCACCTGGGCTGGCTCCCTGCCACGCCTCACACGATGCTGGCCCCACATGGTGCTGGCAGGACCGGGGTGCTGGGGGACACCCCAGCGTCACCGCATCCCGCTGCGGAGGGTGTTGGGTGGGCCGGCCGGAGGGGCTGGGCACGGTGCTTTCCCTGCCTGCAAAGCAGGAGCAGGATTGTGCTGACTCGGCGGCAGCAGCCGCGTGGAAGTTGCTCAGGATGGGATTTGGCCGGCTGCACCGTCCGCCTTCCCCGGCCAAGGGTCAGCTGGCACCGCTGCCTCATGGGGCCCTGGGATTCACAGCCTGGCCTGGGGACCGCAGGGACAGCCCTGAGCCCCTTCCCAGTTGGCTGAAGTTCATCTTGGCTGAAGGGTGAGGGGCACTGCATCCCCACGTGGGTGTTCACACTGGCAGGAATCACGGAATGGCTTAATTAGGACAAGTGCCCATTGAGCATTAATTAGATTTGGGGCTGGGCTGCGGGGGATGCTGCTGAGCCCCCCAGCCCTGCAACCATCGCTCGCCCGGCTGTGCTGGTTGGTGCCTGGGGCCGCAACACGCCCGGACTGCGTCTCCACCGCAGTCTGAACCCCGACCGTCCGGCATTGCAGGGTGCTCGCAGAGCGTGGGGCAGGCTGTGCCAGAGAGAGAACTGCGTGGAGCAAAGGTAAGAGCGAAGCGGCCCCC
>NW_010098908.1:1692-3885 GCF_000699245.1 Pterocles gutturalis
CAAGGGCCCCTGTCATCACCTAGCTGCTGCTGGGTGCACCAGCCGGCATGTGAGCAGGGAGCTGCAGCCCGCCAGGGCTTTTCCTCCTGCCCCCAGCCCTCCCCTCTGCTCCTTGCAGCCCCAGCAGGGCTCTTGGTCCAACCAATCCCTCCTGATGCCATGGCAAGTCCCTTCCTTCTCCCCCTGCCCCCATCCTGGTGGTCCCGGCAGAGGAGGGGGCTCAGCATGGTCCAACTCGGTGCACTGCCCTGGACCTGGTCCTGGGGGAGCACCCAGCACCCGATACCTGCTGCCTATGATCAAGAGCAGTGCCGACAGCCTGTGTTTTACTTGGAGAACTTGTCCCAGCATCAGCAGCTCCGCCACGAGCTCCTCTGCCTCCCCAAGCCGCTGCCAGCCCTGAGAGTTTAGTTTGCTGTGGGTTTTGCTTCTTTTCTCCTGGTTATTCATCCCCTGGATATTGTTTGTTTTGCCCAGAATATCCTGTCCCCAGGAGAGCCTCAGCCCTGGCTGCCCCCGGCACCGGCTGGACCGTGACGGCCCGTGGCTGGGTCAGACACTGGGGAGGGTTTCGCAGCTATCTGCAGCATCCCTGCGCTGAGTGAGAGCAGGGGGGCGTTTGGGGCAGGGGTTGGGGCTATCGTGACCCCCTTTCCCTTTGCTTTGCCAGCACCATGGCTCAGCCCAAGGGCACAGTGGTCCTCGCCTACAGCGGGGGTCTTGACACCTCCTGCATCCTGGTGTGGCTGAAGGAGCAGGGCTACGGCGTCATCGCCTACCTGGTGAGCTCCCCACGGACCCCTCCCCAGGGGCTGGGGGTGGAGAGGGTGCTGAGCCTTGGGTCTGGGGTCCTGGGTGGGGGACGGAGGTCCTGGAAAGTGTATGGCTGTGGCAGTGACCCTGCTCATGCTGGTTAACCATCGCCCAGCCAGGGTGCTGCTCTGTGAGCTGCCAGCCCTGTGGGGCACAGCCTGTCCCTGCCGGCTAACGACCTTCTGCTAATGAGGGTGGTGCATCTGGGCAGAGCCAAGGGGGGGGTAGAGAAGGTATGGAAGGTATGGCCCCGAGGTATGCTGTCTTGGGGGGGAACCATCTTCTGCCCATTCTGGGTGGCCCCGATCTGTTCAGTGCCTTGGGTGATGCCCCACTCCAGGTTGGGCTTGTGCTGAGGTTTGTGATCTTCTTTCAAACTTAGTTTTGTTTTTTCCCCCCTTTCAGGCTAATATTGGGCAGAAGGAAGACTTTGAGGCAGCACGAAAGAAAGCGCTGGCTCTGGGGGCCAAGAAGGTAACAGCATCGCTCCCTCCAGGTGTGCAGGGGGCTCTGAGGTCCCCCTGCTCCCCGACATGGGGCTGAGCCCTGGAGTCTCACACACCCCATGGCTGGGACCACCATGAGGGGGGACAAGAGGAATCCCTTTTCCAGAGGTTTTGCACTAACACCTTTTAGCAGCATCTAGGAAGGCAGAGGCGAAGTGACCCTTTGCTATGTTGCCCCCAAAGTCCTGGAAGGTGGGGACCTGCCCCCCAAGCTGTTCTCCTGTCACAGGGCTCCCTCCATCCCGGCAGGTTTACATTGAGGACATCAGGCAGGAGTTCGTGGAGGAGTTCATCTGGCCGGCCGTGCAGGCCAATGCGCTGTACGAGGACCGGTACCTGCTGGGGACGGCGCTGGCTCGGCCCTGCATTGCCCGCAAGCTGGTGGAGATTGCCCAGAAGGAGGGAGCCCAGTATGTGTCCCACGGGGCCACCGGCAAGGTGAGGGAGGACGGAAGATGGGATGGAGTGCTGGGGGGGGGACAGCCCTGCAGCCCCTTGGCTGAGCCGTGGGAGCCAGGAGGGTCACAGGGCATTTTGTGGGTGCTCTGCAGGGAAGTGTTCTGACATTTCCTTCTCTCTTCTGGGATTTCTGCACCCAATTTCGGTTCCCTGTCGGGAAGGCTCGGGTCACAGCTAAACCCACCCACTTTCACAGCAGCTTTCTAAAAACTCTTATGGACCAGAGCTGCTCGGGCCAGGACCCGCTGGGGCTGAGCCAGCACCTCCCGGGGTGTTTTGGGGAAAAAAAGGGGCGGTTTGCTCCTGTCCCCATCCCGGTCGCCGGTGCCACCGGCCGCAGGAAGGACCTTTTGCCGCTAGAGGCAGCCAGAGACCGCGGAAAGGATCCTCGGGGCCAGCTCCGTCACGGCGAGGG
>NW_010098908.1:3931-4319 GCF_000699245.1 Pterocles gutturalis
CCGTGGGTCCCCCCCGAACCTCCCAGCCGCTGCCCGCATGCTGCCCAGCCCAGTGCGGGGACACCCGAGGCAGGGTGGCACTGTCACCAATGACTTCTGTGGGGTCCTTGGGTGCTGTGTGTGCACCCAGGACCTGCCGGATATCCCCTTCTCCCCATCCTGCAGGGACCCAAAGTGTCACCCGTGCCCATGTTGGCCCGGGGGAAAAGGTGAGGTGCCCATATGGAAGGGTCACCATTGGTTTGGGGGTCCCCAGTTATAGCAGGGGATGCTGCTAAACGATGGTGTTGGATACAGCCAGGGGACAGCCAAGGGACATGCTGGCACTGGGGAGATGGGGAAGAGAGGCAGCTGTGGGGCTGGTGGGCTTTGTGGCTGGAAGAGGATC
>NW_010098908.1:4356-6469 GCF_000699245.1 Pterocles gutturalis
CCCCCCCCTGCCATGGGCAGGGACACCTCCCACTAGCCCAGGTTGCTCAAAGCTTCATCCAGCCTGGCCTTGAACCCCTCCAGGGATGGGGCATCCACAGCTTCTCTGGGCAACCTGGGCCACTGCTTCACTCCCTGTACAGGAAAAAAATTCCTCCTAATATCTGATCTAAATCTCCCCTCTTTCAGCTCAAATAACTCTTGCTCCTGCTGTGACGGGTTCCCCGCACCCCTTCCTTGTCCCTCTTACCCATCACCAGCAGCCCCCTCTTGGAAGCCCCTACTTGAGGGGGTGCGATGATGTCCCCTCCTGGGTACCCCCAGCACCCGCTGTCCCCGCAGGCAGGGACATCCAGGCTGCTCCCTGGGCTCTCTGTGCTCCCCGAGCCATTAAGCCGTGGGCGCAGGCAGAGACCGACGGTGGGTAACTCGACCCGGCCATGCACGGTCCCCGGCTGCGGCATCTTAAATGCGGGCCATCTGCGGTGTCCCCACTGCTGGAGCAGATGGACGTGTTTTGGGGCTGTGAGGGAAATGAGTGCTTTGGTGGATGTGCTGCCTGCGTGTAATAGTCCTGGGGGATTTCCCAGACCTCCGTAAATGCATCCCCCTGGCTGGGGCCAAGAGGAGGGGAGGGGGGTCCTTACGCCCCTTGGTGCAGGTGGAAAATAGGCTTTGCTGAGCGCTGTGCCCTGGGAGGGGCTAATAGCTCCCAGGCTCACTCCTCGCCCCTTCCCAGCTACCTGACCTCATTAGTGGGACCTCATCAGCATGGGCCAATTAAGATAACGGGAGGTTTAGAGCTACTTAATTATGAGCTACTGCATCCTCCTGGACATCGCTGTCTTCCTCTCCCTCTTCCTCTGTGTGTCCTTTGATGCCTACAGGCAAAAAAAATACCCAAATCTGAGTTTCCACTAGTTCAGTTTTTGGGAGTCTCAGCCCAGGGGAGAGCTGGGCTCAGATGACCCCAGGGTCAGCCAGGCTCCCCCAGAGCCAGGTGAATGAGCTGCTCCAGGATTTTGGACATCTGGTGCCCAGTTCTATCAGGAGCACCAGGAAAGGCCATTTTGGGTTCAAACCAGCCCTGGAAAAGGACCAGGAGTGGCCCTGAGGGATGGAGCCCAGGTCCTGACATCCATCACCTGCTCCTGCCGCCCTCCGTGCTGGGGGAACAGAGGACATAACAGGGTCCTCAACCTCAGGCCTTGCTTTTCCAGTGAAAACAGTCAGCAGAGGCATTACTGGGAAAACACATGTCACCCCCCTCCTGCGCAGAGAGCCTCAGTCTGTGAAGTCCCTGCTAGCACCAGCCAGACGTCCCTCCGGGCTGTGGCTCTCGCAGGGATTTGCAAACACTGCGCTCAGCCAAGGGGCTCCCGAGCTGTGCACTGGGAGGATTTTCCCATGAAGCAGCTCGTCCCATGTGCTGGTGGAGCTGAGACCTCAAGATGTGTCCCCTCCAGGTCCCAGCCAGGGGGTTTTGGTCCCATCTCTGCATGGGGAAAGCAGCTGGGAGCTGTCTGAGCCCTCAGCATCTCCCGTTTGTGTTTCAGGGCAATGACCAGGTTCGGTTCGAGCTCACCTGCTATGCTCTGTGTCCTAATATCAAGGTAAGACACCCCAAATTGTCCCCTGGGACCCCACTGCTGGGCTCCTGATCCCCTCCCCAGCTGGTGGGAAATTTTCTTTTACCACTGGCACAAGCGGCCGTGCCTCACTTTAACAAGCTGCCAGCTGCACAAAGCGACATTTTGGCATTTGAGGGGCTGTAATGATCCTTAATTGACCTATTTTTACCCCAAACACCACGAGGCCATGGAGGGAACGGTACCAAGGCAGCTGCCAGATAATCGATGCTGCCTGTTCCTCCCTTGTGTCCAGCGCCTTGTTAGGGTCAGGGGTTTGGGTTACTCCACCTTTGCGATGGGAGATTAGATTTCCGCAGGGGGTCTGGCACCGTGTGGGTCCCAGCTCCCTGGGGCTGCCCAAAGCCCTCTCCCGTGGGGAGCCTGGGGTGGTGCTGAGAGGCAAACAGGGGCTGGGGGCTGCAAGGGGGCTGGGGGCTTCCCATCTCACGCTTCTGCCCTCCCACCAGGTTGTTGCACCATGGA
>NW_010098909.1:0-232 GCF_000699245.1 Pterocles gutturalis
AACCCCCCGCCCACCTCCAAGATGTAGATATTTTTCTCCGAGGATCCAAATAGTGGTGAAATCTTTTCTCTCTTTTTTTTTTTCTTTTTTTCCTCTCTTTTTCTCTTCAAGTATCTCTTGATCTCTCTCTCTCTGGCACGTATGGCAACACCTTATAAGTTTTATGCCAGCTCCTTTTGGGGCTTGCTTAGCAGGTTTCCATAGATTGTTCATTTTTGTACTGGTAAGGGGT
>NW_010098909.1:335-1034 GCF_000699245.1 Pterocles gutturalis
GGTATCGTTGTCATGAATTTTCTTTACCAGTTAATTTATTTTCTTTTATAATTCTGTTAAGTTTAATACCAGATCCTTTTGGGGGCTTGTTTAGAACGTTTTCATGTAGATTGCTTATTTTGGTGGTGCTTATTACTAACCCTAGTGATATTGGTAATTATGCTATTCTTACCCCATTACTATGAGATTTAGTATTTAGTGTTATTAGTGGATGGTAAAATATTCATGGATTGTCTTTACCAAGTGATTTTCCTTTTCCCTTGACCCTGTTGTATACCCCACATTTTCCCTTTTCCCTAAACAACTATATGCATTAAAATTGTAAGCCAGCAAGCAATTCTTTGGTGCCGTCTCACCTTAATTTGCCCCAAGGGATTATATATATAAAACCTCCGCAAACCCCACTCATCCCACCCAGGGTGGTTCTGTGTGCTGGGTCATGACATTATTGGCGTCACGGACAGGATAACCCTTGGTAAAGGCAAAGGAATTGCTGGGACCAAGCATTTACTTCTGCTCCCAGTGGAGGGGAGTCATACTGAGGGGAGAAGTAGTCCACTGTGGACTGATAAGAGATTTTGATTTTGATAAACCGAGATCTCCCTGGAGACTTGGCTATTGATAATTGATAAGTAACCGGGACCTTCCTAGGAAGTCCGGCTGTGAGTCAACCAAGATCTCCCTGGAGACTTGGCTACC
>NW_010098909.1:1167-1785 GCF_000699245.1 Pterocles gutturalis
CCATAATTGCTGGCATGATCCGCAGGCAGTAGCAGATCAAATTTCTATCCTGGCTAAAGAACGCAAACTGAAAAAGGGAAAAGGGAAAGCGGTGGTTTGTGCCATTCTGGGAGCTGCACTTGTGGCCGCCCAGAAGGAAAAACAGTTACAGAAACAGGCTGAGAGTGAAATGATAAAATCCCTTCAAAGCCTGGTAAAGACAATTCAAACTGAAGCCCATGACTTGTCAGAGCGATTAACCACTGAATGAGTCACTAATCAAAGGATTCATGTCGCCTTATCAGAGGCTGTTGCAGGAGGAATTGGAGGAAAAGAACTGTCAAGCTCCTCTGAGAGCGAATCCAGGTTCATTGTGCCCAGTAAAAGGGCAGTTGTTAAACCAGATTGTGTCCTATACCCTTCAGAGGAGTTAGAAAGCCTCTGGGGAGAATTCTATCCACAAAATGAGGAGATAAGAATGCGTCCCCTCATTAAAACCGAGATAACTGAGAATGGGCAAGGGGAAATTCCTCAGACCGGAACTATCCCCTATTCGCCCATGGATTTGGCTCAAATTCAAGAAAAATATTCTTGGGGGCCTCAAGAATCTGAAACCCAATATGTGTGGAGAGTGTCCCT
>NW_010098910.1:0-573 GCF_000699245.1 Pterocles gutturalis
CGGCTGCCGGCGTGATGGAGGACGCGCAGCTGAGGGACGGCCAGAGACCCGAGATCGACATCTCAGACCTGGGATCGCGCAACTACGGCGCCCGCACGGACTTCTACTGCCTGGTGACGGAGGATGACATCTGAGCGGGGCCACGGGCTGGCAGCTGCATCCCCCCTCCCCATGGCACTGCACAGACCCGGATCACGGCCAGAGGAGCCTGGGCTCTGTGACGGGACCAAAGGCAAGGTCTCGGTGGGAAGGACAGGAGCTCCTTCTGGCAGCACACTCTGCGGAAGAAAACCATCACCAGGGACACCTCTGCCCCTAGTGCCTGGGCACCTCTGGGTGCTGGGCCCCCTCCCTTGCCGTGGGCAGCAGGGACATTTTTCCTGCGTGTTGGACAAGTGTTGGATGGGTGACACTCTCCGGGACTGCCCCAGTCCCGGTGCCTGGGAAATGCCCGATGGGAGCGGTTGCAGCAGCCTCTGTCCTGCGGGAGCCCCCGTGGCAATAAAACGCTGCTGCTCCAAGAGGGTCTCGTCCATCCGTGGGGACACAGGTGCCACCGGCGTGTCTCGCCCC
>NW_010098910.1:659-878 GCF_000699245.1 Pterocles gutturalis
GGGTGGCACCGCGGGGTGAGCCCACCCGCACCCTGGTGTCCCAGGGGCGCTCTGCTCCCCTCCCACGTGCCAGCCGAGCACAGGGACAAGTGGCATCGGTCCAGGCCTTTATTTCAGGGATACACAGGGCTCGGGGAGTTTGTACACGGAGAGCTGGGGAGACAAACGCACCGTGACCCCCCAGCCTGGCACACGCCGGCTGCCCACACACCGAGGGGC
>NW_010098911.1:0-1147 GCF_000699245.1 Pterocles gutturalis
ACTCCAAGGATGGGGATGTCCCCAAGAGCCACCTTGCCGACGTCAAGATCATGGGGTGTCAATAGTGGGGACACCTTGGGGATGAAGATGTCCCCAAGAGTCACTCTGAAGTCTCCATATCCCCTCCCGGTCATGGGACATCAACGTTGGGGACACCTCATGGATGGGGACGTCCCAAGAAGGCTCAAGGTTGACACCCCATGACCTTGATGTCCCCAAGAGTCACTCTGAGGTCCCCATGTCCCCTCCCGGTCATGGGACATAAACGTTGGGGACACCTCATGGATCGGGACGTCCCCAAGAGCCTTCTTGGGGATGTCAAGGTCATGGGGGGGTCAACGGTGGGGACATCTTGGGGATGAGGATGTCCCCAAGAGTCACTCTGAGGTCCCCATGTCCCGTCCCAATCATGGGACGTCAACGTTGGGGACAACTCATGGATGGGGACGTCCCAAGAAGGCTCAGGGTTGACACCCCATGACCTTGATGTCCCCAAGAGTCACTCTGAGGTCCCCATGTCCCCTCCCGGTCATGGGACATCAACGTTGGGGACACCTCATGGATGGGAACGTCCCTAGAAGGCTCAAGGTTGGCACCCCATGACCTTGATGTCCCCAAGAGTCACTCTGAGGTCCCCATGTCCCATCCCACTCATGGGATGTCAATGTTGGGGACACCTCATGGATGGGGACGTCCCCAAGAGCCTTCTTGGGGACGTCAAGGTCATGGGGGGTCAACGTTGGGGACATCTTGGGGATGTGAGAATGTCCCCAAGAGTCACTCTGAGGTCCCCATGTCCCCTCCCGGTCATGGGACGTCAATGTTGGGGACATTCCAAGGATAGGGATGTCCCCAAGAGCCACCTCAGTGTCCCCCTGTCCCTGTGTCCCTCCCGGGGTGTCCCCATGTCCCCCCAGGGTGTCCCCACGTTCCCCCAGGTGTCCCCATGTCTCTCTGGAGGTGTCCCCACGTCCCCAGGGTATCCCCATGTCCCCGGGTTCCTCGAGGGGTGTCCCCGTGTCCCCCTGGGGTGTCCCCAATGTCCCCGGGGTGTCCCCATGCCCTCCCCAGGGTGTCCCCTTGTCCCCATGTCCCTCTGGGGGTGTCCCCATGTCCTTGTGTCCCCCCAGGGTTTCCCCATGTCCCT
>NW_010098912.1:0-7130 GCF_000699245.1 Pterocles gutturalis
ATTCTGTGATTCTGTGATTCTGTAATTGGCCAAGACAACAGAAGATGCACCTTGCCTAGGTAACTAAGGCTGCGCAGCACACTTGTCCACTGAAAAATGCCACCTGCTTCAGACCAGTGTGACTGCATTCACACACCACCACATTTGTTATCCTGGGTACTGTGACAGGCTATGAGCAAAATCCTCATTCATAGCAACATGCAGAATATACACTGCTGTTCAAAACATTCACCCACAACCTGCAATGATTCATAGCAGAACTGTGTAACTTCTCTGTCAGCTCACTCAAAACATACTTCCCTAAACTGTATGGTGTAATGAGACCATAGCACTTCTTTACCAGAAAGGCAAGCATCTGGCTACCTGGTGGTATTCTTGGAGAGGATGTTTTTAGTAGATGGCTTTTTCAAATACAATGGATTGAGCATAGAGCAGGCAGATGTAAAACAACCATGGAGTAAGTGGCAGTGATTTAACAGGCAGAAAAAGGGACAAGGTATGTGCAATTATGTGGCCAGTTCAGAGGGTGAATTCTACAGTGGTACTGGGAGACCAACTATAGCAGGGACAAGCTATGTGCTCAAAGGCGGAAAGCTGGAGATGTGACTTGTTTCCTGAGCTGGGCCTGCCGATTAAAGCTTAATGTATTTCCAAATCTAGGTAATAAAGACTTTTCTTTGGTGGCTAGAAAGGCTTATAGATAAAATACCCAGGTCACAGCTGGACCAACTTTACAGAAAATAAATATATTATGTAAAAGAAAATTACAATGACAAGCTGGGTTGGTCAGATGGGGAAAAAAGTGTATGTGCATATGTACCTCCTGAACTATCTTGAAGATCATTACCATTAGTCTTAGCTCATTAAGCCTCAGAGAGTTACCATTACTCTTGCCACTGTCTACAAACAGGTTCAAATGACTGTACAGATAATAAGATGGTGAAAATCCAAAGAAACCTGTAATTAGTAGTGGCTGTCCTGAATATCAGGTGACCACAAAACACAGTGCAATTCTCTAAGTGTGATTCCGTTGCTTGGTAAAACACATTAGGCTAAATTGCAGGGGAGGGAATTATGAGTAGGGAAAAAAAGAGATTAATTTTCACCACGTTCAGTTGGTAGTAAAGCGCTCTTAACCTCTGGTTGTTTGCTGCGCTACACTTTTTACAAAATAAAGCCTTTTTTAACAGTGTTGCTGTTTTGAATTGAACCTCCATGGTACAGGGGAACTCTTCTCTGCATGGACCATATAATTTGCTTTATATTCTTGCTCTCAGATAGGAAATTGTTATTTTCTACATTGGCTCATGGTAACTGTAAAACATCTAAAGGATTTTTAAAATTTTTGTCTCATAAAACCTTTAATAAAGGTACTTCTATATCCAGAAGTCATAAATACAGATTTATACTTCTGATTTAATTTTAAATCAGTCTTTCTCCCATGGGAGTTAGCATTTGTTTTTCTCTATCTGGGTCTATGAGTTAGTAGTGAAGCTTGCTCCCCACCCCTTTCTGACAAACATATTTGTAGTTCCGGTTTCAAGGTTTTGGATGAACGTTTAGCTTGAAGTCATCAGTGGTGATTTCTCCTGGTGATTTAAATCATGGTATAATTCTAGCCAGTTCCACTCCTACTCTTCCCAGTTCTGATACCACATTATTTGACCCTTTATATCCTGGGTACACTGGACAGTGAGGAATCATCCTCTTTTACAGTCGTGACTTCAGATTTGCTGCTTCAGTTTTCATCGCTCTTGCAATCTTTATTCTGAGAAGGGTCTAGGAAGCACGTGCCAAAAAGGTAGAGACTTCTAGTGTATTTCAGGAAAGAACACACACACAATTCCAATACAGCATTGTATTTTAATCTGTATGAAACCTGTATGAAATCCAGTTGTAGGTCAACCATGCAATGTAGCACATGCAGAAATAGATGCAATTCCTATGTTCCTATGAAGTATCTGAACTTTTTTTTCCTACAAAGCAGATGTTTAGTCAAATTTAATATACACAGAAATCTCAGATAGTAAATATGTACTGGTAGAGCTACTACTGCCTGATGCTGCAGTTCTGGATCAAAGCCCTGTCTTGGCCAGTTGCAGACACTTTGCTACTTCTGTCTTTTTTCTGTGTTTTAATCTGGTCACCAAACTGTTAGTTGAAGATAACCTCATAGTGTCAGCATTACAGTTTTGGTGTGTCTCATTCCAAGTTCCAGTTAAACTCAAAGGCACACTGGGAAAACAAACTCTCCCCTATAGAGCTGGTCATGTTATTTATCACCAGCCTTTTCCAGCTGTGGTTCTGCTAGCACAAGGCTGACTTTGCACATTTGATGTTGCACATACGTGGCCTTTCACTGTCAGCTCATGAAGTCTGCAGGATAAAAGGCAATGTAACCAATTGAAAAAACAACCTGCAGCACAAGGCTAAAATCCTTACAGTAGCCCTTGCCTGTTATATGTAGTATCGGTTCACACATTTTTCATTATGGCAAACAGATTTTCATTAGACACGTTAGGTAATACATGGCACATACAAGTAATACAGAAAACAGACACCACAAAAGTGCTTTAATTATCATTTCAGAAAAAAAAAAAAAAAAGTCCTGTTGTTACAAAAGAAATTTAATACTAGAGCACTGGGAGTGTAGTTTGTTCTCTTTGTACTTGTACAGGGAACAATGCAGGAACTTTACCAAGCACAAACCTGATACGTGCCAAGCTTTGTTCTTTATTGTTGAATTAAGGATGTTTTCACAGTCCAAGTTTCCAGTTCAGCTCATTATTAACAACTTCCCATCTTTTTGTTCATGCTTCTGAGGATGGTGGATGACAGATTTACATCTGCAGCCCAGTTGTAACACTGGATGTAGCTCAGAAGCAACGAGAGCCTGCTTATGCTCTGCTTTCAGTGCACAGCAAGGGGTCATGGGTCTTAATTAATGCAGCTTTGTTTACTCCAACAGTGATAAACTTAAATGTATAAGTGAGAGATGGATGCAAACAGAGAAGCAGAGATAGTGCTCATTCATTTTGGGGAAAAGACAGTTATTAAGTCTAAGGAGGAGAAATAGCCAGTTTCCCAGAAGTGGGTTCAATGGGTAGGCACTTGGGATATAAACTGTGTTGCTGTATGTGCTGGTGTAGCTGCCTCTGACATGCATAAAACATGTTTTGAGACTAATCTGGAGAGGCAAGACCAGATTGACTCACACAGTTTTTCAAATTAGTAATATACAATTCACAGCTCAGCAATGTGAACTTGAAGAAAAATATCAAATTCCTCCTCATTTCTGATTGGGTCTCTTTGCTATTTTAGCTCTGAAAGCTGTCTGCCATTCCTGACAGATCTACTGTAAGAAGAGGAAGGGTGATTCATTCTCACACTGTGGAATGACAGAGAGACAGAGTGGCTTGATGGATTCAGTCAAAAGGTACCTCAGATAGGGAGAAGGTTTTATGAAGAAAAGCTGTGTAGGTCAGATAGGAAAAAGGGACCGATGGAACAGCAGTAGGTGCAATCTACTGCATATCAGGCTGTAGGTGCTGAAGCACTTCTTTTGGATAACAAACAAAATGAAACAAGGCAATTTTTTCTTGGCTTTTACTGAAAAAACAACCTTCTAAAGTTACACAGCTGAAGGAGGCACAGTCAGGTGATAAAAAGTCTTTTTAATCAAATAAAACTGACTTTACTGAGATTCTTCACAAAGCATTGGGGGAGAACAAGAGGAGGAATAAGACAGTTGAACTGACTCCACCTTCTCAAAGGTGACAATCCTTTTTTTTCACCTGATCAAGAGAATGAAAAACAAGCTTCATTCCTCCCACTGCTGCAGCCCCTGTGAGTGGAGGGAGGCAGAACTGACCTAAGGACATTCACAAGCAGCTGAGATTGGCTGCCTCCACCACCCCCCCACAGCAGGAGATGCTCCTCAGTGCAGCTGAGGAGGTAAAGAGAGGAAAAACCACTGCTGGTGCCCAAAGCTGAAAGCCTGCTTTGCCATGGAGTACCTGTGTTCCTAGGCCCCTTCCTTGCTCTCCAGAATACTTTAGAGAGAGAATAGGACACCTGTTACAATCACCTCCCTGTCTTCTTCCCTTCCACAAGATGTTAAGTCCCCCCCAAAAACCCTTCACCCCACTTTTGACTGAAACCCTTTGATATTGGCTCACCTCTGAAAATGACATGGTGTGTTTGTGATTCCAGGCTCTCCTTCGGGCACTAGAGCCCTCTCTGGGCCTTTCCATTACCACTTTTTGAAAAGTGACTCTGTCCCAACAACAGGATCCCAGCAGTAGGCATAGTTGGAAAAGATGCTGCCAGAAGGCTGCTCCCTCTATTTGTGGATGTAAGAATACTGAATTAGCTCATGATCTTTAAAACCTGACACAGTAGCAGCTTCCCAGGGAGGCTATAATTTCTAAATCATTAATAACCTTTCATTTTTATCATTTTCCTTGAGTATGAAAATATTGCTGCATGTTTTCTGACACCTAAGAAAGTTTGAGGGAAATCGGGAGCTAGGAAATCCTGAAACTGGGGAATTATTTTAAAACTGTTGTTTTTCTGGATTCTTTCATGCAAATTTTTAACACTAGGTAACACAACTCAGCCAGATTCAACATCATGCAGATCCCAGACACAGCAAGCATGAAAATAGTAAATGTGGTTTTCTCAGTGGGCCGAGACACAAAACAGTCCACTACGTTGGGGCAGGGCCATGCGCTGCACTTCACCAGCCGAGGCATCTGGTACCCATCGTACATGTAATAGAACACGTACATGAAGACCGCTTCAAAGATGATCCTGAAGAAGATGCTGCTTGTGTACGTCCACCACAGGGGGCCCCGAATGTGAATCTTTACATTTTTCAGCTCTTCAATATCAATTTTCTCACCGTTCCTGAACCGCCTTTTCTTCTCATGCCTGGTGTAAGCTACGTGCATGGCCACCAGCAGCGCAGGTGTAGAAACAAAGATCAGCTGCAGGGCCCAGAGTCTGATGTGAGAGATGGGGAAAAAGTGATCATAGCAAACATTTCTGCACCCAGGTTGAAGTGTGTTGCAGACAAAATCTGCTTGTTCATCTCCCCAGACTCTCTCTGCGGCCACAACCAGGATCATGATACGGAAGATGAACAGGACAGTGAGCCATACCTTCCCAATGCTGGTTGAGTGTTTATTTACGCCTCCTAAAACAGCTTGCAGAGTTCCCCAGTCCATCTTCTTTTCTGTGTCCTTTTACCTGCAGGATGACATAATACACCAAATGGTCGGTTTTCAAAGGGTAAAGAATCAGCTCTAGACCTTCTATGAATGAGAGGACTTCCTAGCACTCACTCAAGAGTCATAGGCAAATGCAAGTCATTTTCATAATGTCACCCATATGTTTATTAATTCAAACAGCTTATTAAACTCCCTCTTCCCAGCTATTTATAACAAGATAAGCATACCTTGATACATTTCTCAACAAGGCTTTGGCCAGGAAGTAAGTTACATCTTCATATACATTTCTTTCATGCATCCTCTATGCCCTCCTTTCCTTTCCTGAGATTTCCCTTTCCGTGTTGACTCTCATCAGTGTTTTGTTTCCCAGGGTATTTCCCAAAGCAACAGAAATTACTATCACTGCACAAGTTAAGGCCACATCCAGATAAAGTAGAGACTTCTCCAGTAGTTTTCATAGCATTTCTTTGCCAATGCCACAGCCCTAGAAGGCTCAGCTGGTGTTTTGTCTCCAAGGTAAGTACTACCTAGCCTTCTTCAGCAGAAGCCCTCACTCCTCCCAGTCACCTCCAGTAGGCCTCCAAGGCTTTCTGCTGTAACTCAGACATGTCCCTTTCTCAGCAGGCCTTTCATCGCAGAAGTAAAGCATTTGATTTTGCTAATGCTGCTGAGAAGCCTAAGGCCAGCTCTGTCAGGGCTGCATAAACGTATAGCACAAACCAACAGGCAAAGGAAGATACTGCAGAGCCTGCCCTTCCACATTCATTGCTATCTCATCCAAAAAGGAGACAAGCAGTGCCATAGAGTTGGAAGGAAGAAGACCTCAGCTTAAGAGTTTATGTTGATTTTTCTAGATGCTATCACATCCCCAGCAGAATAAACAGGATGCCAAATTTCAGGGAAGCTCCATTTCAGCTTTCCTCCTTTCGTCCTACACTTGAAAATCCACACTCTTTGCCCCTTTGAAAGTTAAAGGTAAGTTTTGCTTCAGTCAGAATTCAGTTTCAGGGCTCAGCTTTCACTGATCACAGCCATTTGGAAACTATCACTGCAGACAAAACACTTTGAAACCAGAGCTGGGAACTTGCATAGCTGGTCCATCATCTTTCAAGGCTCAACTTTGTTGTGTGGGAGAGCCACACTGGCCATGGATAAGAGCTCCATCTCCTCTTGGAGCAGGCTGCGCGCTGTGGGGAGAGAACGGTACCTCGCAACACCACACTGGTCGAAGTTTTCAAAATCGCTCATTCTTACATAACAGAGAAAAAGAAAAGGAACTTCTCTACCCTGGTGTAGTTACAACACACCTAAAGGACTAACGTGCCCCAACACACACCCTTGGTACAAGGGCCCAGCTTGTAGAGACAAGCCTTGAGGCAAGAGGGAGAGGTCAGATTTACTGTGATGAGAAGTGCAATTGGGTAAGAAAAAAAAAAAAAAGCTTTGAGAAGATGGCTGGAATTCCTTAGACTTCTCATGTTTTGTCTCTGCTGAGACTGAGAGCATTTTATGCAACTTTTTACACTGACCTAAACTCTAGGCTACGATCAGATACCTGCATCTTTCTATTAAGAATTTCCTGATGTTCATTGCATAGTCATTAAAATAAAGTCAATGCAACCTTCCCAAGTCCCAATCAGGACTGATGGTAAGTATGGGAGGTGTATATCCCAGCGGGATGCACAGCCCGGGCTGCAAGCGGGTCTCACCCTGCAGTTCTGAGCCAGAGCTCCAAGGCTGGGGGCAAAAACCCAACATTTCTCCCCACGCATCTGCCACTGCTGAAAAACACTGAAACTCGCTGGGGGACCGAGTGAACCTACTGGGACGTTCACCCTGCCAACCAGGACATCATTTACTGGAAACCACTCGAAAACCCCACTTCGTGGTTACAAGATC
>NW_010098913.1:0-202 GCF_000699245.1 Pterocles gutturalis
AGTTGCGCCCAGGGGATGGGGACAGCAAGGGGACAGTCCTCCCCAGGGGATGGGGGTCCCTGTGGCACAGCAGCAGACTCCATCGTCCCCCCCAGCCTGGGGACAGGGTGACAGCTGGGGCTGTAGGTGCGTGTCCCACACCCGTGGTGGCCCTGTGGTCCCCATGGTCCCACTGGTCCCACTGGTCCCTGTGCTGGCCCTT
>NW_010098914.1:0-2034 GCF_000699245.1 Pterocles gutturalis
CCCAAGGGAAGCAAAAGAAAGAGAGCAATTTCCCAGAAGAGTCCTCACCTATATACTGGGTATGACGTGTATGTTATGGAATAAATCATGGGTCAGTCTGGTTCTCAATCTTAGCCTAAGAGCAAATCCTATGCTAGCAACTGGACTGTGCTCCCCCCCAGGCCTCCCCCCCCTTCTGTCTGCAGAGAGTAGAGAGGCTGAACAACCTTGGCAGCAGAACAAAACATTGTTCTTAACAGCTCTTCTCCTGAGCATAAATCCAAAACACAGCCTCTTGCTAGCTATTTATGAAGAAGAGGAAAAAAAATTAACAGAGTTAACTTTAAGCAGTCTGTGCTTAACCCAGGACAGGATTTTATGCCACAAAGCAGCAAATAGGTCAGCAGTTTAGCTGGCTTCCAAAAAGCATGAAAAAACCCACAACGTATTGCAAAACAAAACACATACAGGGGGTTTTGTATGTGCACACACATGTGTGCTTACTTAATATAGCAGGTGGGAGAGCAGAAAGCAAGCTCTACACAATAAGGGCCAGAAACTCTGTGCAGGCACATTTTTCTATAAATTGCCCAGCTGTAAAGTTTCTTTAACCATCTTCTGACTTGGCTAGAATGGGCCCTGCTAAAAGAGAAGATACTGAATTAGAAAATCCATAGGTCTATCTCATATGGAGCTTCCAGTCTTCCTGTGTACTTTGTTGCCTAATTTCCTTGCTTTGAGATACTTTTCCTTATTACTGTAATTCCTTTGCAGAACATTAATCTTGAATTTGATGCAACAGTGACAGAGCAAAACTTTTTCTTCCTACCCCAGTTTTGCAACTTAGATGATGAGGACTCCCACAAGGAAGTTCTGTCTCTGATTATTTTGTTTGATTCTCTAAATATAACAACCAGTTTCTGATAAAAACTCCAATAGTTTTTCAAAGCTTTTATCTTTCTGTATGACATCTTCTAAACTAAGCTTTTTTCCAAATGTGAGTTTATTTGAAAAGATAGCACAGAAAGAGAGTCCATCCTGGATTTTTCAATTCATTTTTCTTAAATGCAAAAACTGTTTCAAAAGACTAATTCTTATTTTTTAAAAAGAAGGTATTTTTGGTGATTAGAAAAACCTAGAGGGAGAAACTTTAAGTGGAACTCACTGCTGCAATGTAATTGTGGTGAAAGACTCAGCCAGATTTGAAGGAGGACTTGACTGTAGAGAAACAACATTAACATTATAATAGTTAATGATAAAACGAAGTATAATGGAAGGGAAAGAAAACTTGTTTAATCTAAGGACCTAATATAACCATGTGTTCAGGACAAGACCTGTTTAGGACAGATTACCTAACTTTTATTATTCTTCAGGCGTGGGTTTGTAGGGTTTTCCTCCTCTGCTCCTTTCTTTCATCACTGCTGAATGACTTGAAACTCACACTATTATAGGGCTTGTATCATTGTTATTCAGCTAATATTAGGATATTTAGAGCAAGATCTTGACTCAAAACTGTCAGATCAAATCTCTAGGTGCGCTCTTCTGCCCTCACCCACCAAATCCAGATGAAGAGGAGACCAACAGTGAGAAGCAGACCTTCTCCGTGGTTTATTACTTCCACCGACAATGAGGTGGAGGCCAGTTCTTTCCCACATGCCTGAAAGATGCTTCCACCACCTTTGTATATTTGCCATAAAGGTAACTGTGAACAGCAGGACCCGAACTGCAGGATGAGGGGTAGCAATGAGGGGGATACAATGTACTCAGGGAGGAGACGATATCGTATCTTTAAAAACCATCAGGAGAGAAGCACAAACAAATTATTTCATAGAATCATTAAGGTTGGAAAAGACCTCAAGGATCATCAAGTCCAACCCAACATCACCTAACTCACTAAACCATGTCCCTAAGCACCACATCTACACGTTTCTTGAACACCTCCAGGGATGGTGACTCCACCACTTCCCTCGGCAGCCTGTTCCAATGCCTGATCACTCTTTCAGTGAAGAAATTTTTCCTAATACTTAGCCTAAACCTTCCTTGGTGCAACTTGAG
>NW_010098915.1:0-861 GCF_000699245.1 Pterocles gutturalis
GGGCGGCACTGTCAGACTTGTAGGGGACGTCCCCTCTGCAGCTTCCCCCGCTGCTGGTGTCCCCTCTTCCCCGCGTGCCTGGCCCCAGCCGTGGGGCGGCTGCAGGCTGGCAGGGACCTGGCAGGTCACCCCGGGTGTGTTGCCACCCCTGGGGTTCAGCACCCTGGTTCACCCCACACACCTGAGTCACCCTCCGCTGAGCTCACCCACGTGTCCCACCCACCAGCTGAGGCCAGCGTCCACCTCCGCCCCGGTGTCACCTCCACCGCCAGCCGCTTCCCCGTGCCACCCCTGCCCCAGGGGACATGGCCACCCCGGTTCCCACCGCTGACCTCTCGTGATTTCTTGCTCTGGGGGCTGAAGCAGCCCACCAGCTCCCCCGTCACCGTGCTGTTGTTCCTCCTGTGCCCCTCCAGGCGCTGGAGCGAGGACGGGGGCATCTCATCATACAGGCGGTAGGAGAGGTTGCGCAGGACACAGACGGCATTCTCCACGCTCTGGGGGGACAGACGGGGGGTGGGGGATCAGTCCTTGTGCCACCTGCCAGGGCATCTCCAGTGGGCACGTCCCATGGGGCTGTGGCCAGAGTCACCCCGATGACAGCAGCGGGGTCCCGCTGTCCCCAGTGGAGCCAGGCTGGCTTTCCAACCATCCCATTAAGACGTGCCTTCGATGGCCAGGAGGAAGGGAGCAGCACCCAGTCTCCGTTCACCCAAACCCTCCCAGAGCCCGGCCCCGGGGCTCACCTTGTCCTCCGACTTGCCCACCTCCAGGGAGCTGTTCACGTAGTGGATCATGGAGTCCACCAGCCCGTGGCACTCGCGCATCTTCTGCCGGGTCTGCTGGCTGGCCGAGCTGAGG